>NC_084796.1:47980139-48280139 GCF_963169125.1 Humulus lupulus | reverse complement strand
ACCCCTCGCAAAGGTGAAACTCGAAGGAACACGTGATCCCCAACCTGGAACTCCACGTCCCTACGCTTAGAATCAGCATAGCTTTTCTGTCTGCTCTGAGAAGCGAGCATTCTAGCCCGGATATTTTCTATAGCTTCACTTGTCCTCTGAACCATATCTGGCCCCAAATATCTCCTCTCACCCATCTCGTCCCAATGAGTGGGTGATCTACACTTCCTCCCATACAACATCTCATAGGGAGCCACTCCAATCGTTGACTGATAACTATTGTTATACGAAAATTCAATCAACAGAAGATACTTACTCCATGAACCCTCAAAGTCAATCACACATGCTCTGAGCATATCCTCTATTACATGGATCGTCCTCTCAGACTGTCCGTCAGTCTGAGGATGAAATGTCGTACTGAACTTTAACTGAGTCCCCAAAGCCTTCTGCAAACCACCCTAAAACTTGGAAGTGAAGATAGGATCCCGGTCTGACACTATAGACTTAGGAACCCCATGGAGACGTATGATCTCCCTCACATACAACTCAGCATACTGATCCACAGTATATGTTGACCTTACTGGAAGAAAATGGGCTGACTTGGTGTATCTGTCCACTATCACCCACACCGAGTCATGAAGCCCTACTGTCTTGGGTAAACCACCCAAAAAATCCATTGTAATGTCCTCCCATTTCCATTCAGGAATACCCAAAGGCTGAAGCAACCCTGCTGGTCGCTGGTGCTCAGCTTTCACTTGCTGATAGGTTAAGCATCTGGCAACGTACTCCACCACATCCTTCTTCATCCCAGGCCACCAATATAAAGTCCGTAGATCCTGATACATCTTTGTGGTACCTGGATGAAGTGAGTACGGCATCGTATGAGACTCATCTAGTATCTCTCTTCTAATTCCCTCATCAGCTGGAACACAAATCCGTCCCTGATACCGAAGTAGCCCAACCTCCGAAACAGAATAGTCCTTAGCTACTCCCGCTAAGACATCCTCTCTAACCCTCTATAACTGAGCATCTGCCAACTGCCCTTCTCTAATCTGCTGTAGCAAGGTCGATTGCAGAGTAATATTGGCCAACCGGCCTACCACCAACTCTATCCCTGCTCTGACCATCTCATCAGCTAACTCTCTTGAGATCTGAATGGAACTATATAACTGACCTGGGCCTCTCCGGCTCAATGCATCTACCACCACATTGGCTTTCCCCGGATGGTAAAGAATATCACAATCATAGTCTTTTACCAACTCCAGCTAACGCCTCTGCCTCGTGTTCAGGTCCTTTTGTGTAAAGAAATACTTCAGGCTCTTATGGTCAGTATATACCTCGCACTTCTCCCCATACAAATAATGTCGCCAAATCTTCAGTGCAAAAACCACTACTGCCAGCTCCAAATCATGGGTAGGATACCGTTGCTCATACTCCTTCAGCTGTCGTGATGCATAAGCTATAACCCTCTCATTCTGCATCAACACACAGCCTAGGACCAACCTAGATGCATCACAATAAACAACAAACTTCCCTTCCTCTGAAGGAAGACTCAACATTGGCGCTGTAATAATTCGTCGCTTCAGCTCTTGAAAACTGTCTTCGCACTTATTTGACCAGATAAACTTCAGATTCTTCCGTGTCAATTCTATCATCGGTGCTGCTATCTTCGAGAAGCCCTCTACAAATCGTCTGTAATAACCCGCCAAACCAAGAAAACTCCGCAGCTCCGAGGCATTCCTTGGCCTCGGCCAATTCCTGACTGCCTCTACCTTAGATGGATCCACCTTAATCCCATCTACACCCACGATATGTCCATGGAATGTCACTTCTGGTAACCAAAATTCACATTTCTTAAACTTAGCGTACAACTGATGCTCCTTCAATCTTTGAAGAACCTGTTGAAGATGAAGCTCGTGCTCTGTCTCTGAACTGGAATACACTAAGATGTCATCGATGAAGACAATAACGAACTGATCCAGGAAATCCTTGAACACCCTGTTCATTAGATCCATAAAGTCTGCTGGGGCATTGGTCAAACCAAAAGATGTGACCAAGAACTCATAGTGCCCATACCGCGTTCGGAAGGCCGTCTTAGGTATGTCCTCATCCTTGATCCTCAGCTGGTGATAACCAGATCGAAGATCAATCTTTGAGAACACCGTCTTACCTTGCAGCTGATCGAACAAGTCGTCAATTCTTGGTAGGGGATACTTATTCTAAATAGTTAACTTGTTCAATTCCCTGTATTCTATGCACATTCTCAAGGTCCCATCCTTCTTCTTCACAAACAGAATTGGAGCACCCCACGACGAGTAACTAGGTATAATAAACCATAAATCCAAAAGCTCTTGTAGCTGTATTTTCAATTCTTTCAGTTCCGTCAATGCCATCCTATATGGTGTCCTCGACACTGGCTCTGTCCCTGGTGCCAACTCAATGACAAACTGAATCTCTTTACGCATCGGCAACCCAGGCAAATCCTCAGGAAATACATCCAGGAACTCACAAACCAGTCTGGTCTCCTCCGGTCCTACTGGCGAAACTCTGGTGGTATCCACCACACTAGCCAGAAAACCTATACATCCACCCTGTAATAAGTCTCTAGCTCTCAATGCAGATATCCTGGGTATGCGGGGTCCACTTACCACACCCACAAAGACAAAGGGATCCTTGCCCTCTGGCTGAAAGGTCACCATCTTCTTCCTGCAGTCAATGGTAGCTCCATATCTAACCAACTAATCCATACCTAGGATCATATCGAAATCCTCCATACTCAACTCAATTAGATCTACTGATAACTCCCTACCATCAACTATCACTGGTAGTGCTCTAATCCACCTCCTAGCCACTACCAGTTCTCCTGTAGGCAAAATAGTCCCAAACCCTGAAACACAATACTCACTAGGTCTACACAATCTATCAATCACCTTATCAGATACAAACGAATGCGTAGCACCAGAGTCAATCAATACAGTAAAAGGAGTGCCAGCACTAGAAAGCTGACCTATCACTACCGAGGGACTAGCCTCGGCCTCTGCCTGTGTCAGGGTGAACACTCGGGCTGGAGTCAAGCTGTCCACCTTCCCTACATCTCCCTTCTTCACTGTCGGGCAATCTTTCCTGAGGTGTCCCACCACCCCACACACATAACAGGCCTTAGTCTGACACTCACCCGGATGGCGTCTCTTGCACCTCGTGCACTCTAAATAAGTCCTCCATGAATCACCGCCTCCCTGACGGCCACCCTGGGTACCTCGACCTCTCCTATCAGAACCAGGAGCGATCAAAGTCTCAAGGGTCTTCCTCTTCAAATCACTGGGGCCTCCGCCCCTTCCAGAACAAGAATATGGAGGCACCACCCTGCGGCCCTCCCTCCTCACCGCACTCTCTCTCCAAATCTTATTTTTCGCTTCCTCAACGGTAAGAGCTTTCTCCACAGCTTGGGCATAAGTTGTCCCTCCAGGAACTGTGGTAATTCTCACATCTCGGGCTATCATAGCATTCAGCCCTCTAATAAATCTGTCCTGCCTAGCTGCATTAGTAGGCACAAGATCTGGTGCAAACTTCGCAAGTCTGTCAAACTTCAAGGCATATTCTGTAACTGTCATATTGCCCTGAACTAACCCCACAAACTCATTTATCTTCGCTACCCTGATGACAACATTATAATACTTCTGACTAAATAGATCCTTGAATCCTTCCCAAGTCAATGCATTAACATCTCTGGTTTGCGATGCCACCTCCCACCAGATTCGGGCATCCTCCTTCAACATATAAGTGGCACAGGCCACTCGATCATGTCCTTCCACCCTCATAAAATCAAGAATGGTAGTAATCATAGTCATCCACTGTTCAGCCTTCAGTGGATCAGGTCCTCCCTCAAAGATCGGGGGCTGCTGCTTTCTGAACCGCTCATACAACGGTTCCCATTTGTTCCCAACCTCAACTAGCTGCTCAACAGGTACCACTGCAGGTGGCACAATAGGGGCAACACTCCCAGATGGAGCCTGCAGCTGCAGAATTCAAATTTGCTCATCTTGGCTCTGTAGCTGAGCCTGGATGTCTGCCATTAACTGCTGCCAGTTCTCAGGGACTGGCAAAGGGGTCGAGCCCTGGTCATCATCTCTAGCCCCAGACCTGCTGGCTAGTCGCATGGATTTTCTTGGACGCATAATTATCCAAGTCAATCTGCAATCATCGACTCGGCAATCAGACTATGATGACAGGGTAATAATCCTTTCATGATCCATCACTGGAACTCCAATCATTCACAAGCAATCAATATATAGCAATTCATCCAGATATTCAGCCACATGCATGGCAGTGCTAATAAGCACGCCTCAATAGCATCATGCAATAGTCAAGGGCTAGGCCCTATCAGTATCTCATGCTCCCAATTAATCAAACAAATATCAACGGTCATATCTCATTTAAATCATTTAAACACATAATCAAGTGTACACATTTACCAAACCCTGAGTTGAGCTTGTCTCTCGCGGCGAATGTACATATCCAACCAGTCTTCAGGACCCATAAACCTAGGACGCTCTAATACCAAGTTGTAACGCCGTAGATAGCCAAGACTGTTACACTGTGTGTTTATAAAAGTGCTAGACTTGCTAATCAATTCATTTAGTTAAAATCGCATTACTGAAACTATAATGTACTAGGGTTAAAAGGTTTTGGTCTTAAAAGTCACATTTCTTATATATGACATTTCTTGTTTACACGGGATCCCAAAATAATAGGTTTAAACCATTTACAAAAGATTCACGATCTAGATACGATATTAGCCACACTAAGCAAAAATAGACAGTTCAGCGATCCCTGTCCTGATCCACAACTCGGCCAAAGTGACCGAACAGCTGACTATGTACATTCAGCCTCGCAGCTCTCCATCTCAGGACTGGTCTAACTTGCCTTTGCCTTCACCTACATCACGTAGCAACCGTGAGCCAAGGCCCAGCAAGAAAACACAATAACAGAGCATAAGCAATCAACAAATAATCCAATATCTCACAACTCATAAACATGTTCTCAATCATATAAACATTCAGAATAACCAAGTATTCAGCATATTAACAAATGAACTCATATCATATATCAATTTACAAATGATAACTAGGGTTAGCGCCCTCAGGCCGCATCCTCAGTTATCCCACTGACTCTGGCCCGCTTAAACCGAGCTCAGTGAATATTAAGCTGTCCTCGGCTACCAGTAGCCAAGCCGTGCCCGGTGCGCAAATATTGTGTACGGCACCCTTAGGCCGCTATCACATGTCCCATGGCGTAATACCATCATTGACATTATATAGATATCGGGAGCTCTTAGTCCCATCACAAACATATAACCGGGTGCAGTTTTCTTACCTTAGATTCACTAGCTTTGTTCACTTGACTCCTTGAGCACGATCCCTCCCGAGCCCTAGCACTCACCTAATCATAAACATAGATCAAAGTCATCATCAATCCTCAAGTCCAAAACCTAGCCTCGAGACCAATCCCGAGCCCCCGGGAAGCCCTAATTCCACCAAACAGGGTGGTGGAATCGAACCCCGAACCCTTGGTCAAAAACCCTTGTAAATAACCCAAAAATCCCTTTCTGGAAACAGGAGGGCACTACAACGCTCTAAGGAGGGTGCTACAGTGCTACAAGCAGAACCAAAATCCCCTAGAAAGCATGGCCTAGTGCTACAACGCCCAAAGGCTAGTGCTGTAGCGCTAGTCACAGACAGCCAACATCACATTTTCCCTTCCTGCGATTTCCCCGAGCCAAACTTAACCAAAACTTCTCCAAACCTTCACCAAGCTTAAAAACAAGCTTATTAACACACTCTAGTCATCCCAAGCATCCCAAATACTCAAAACCCAATCACATGCATCCCTAATCTCAAAATTCACCATTGTTGCTCATAGACTTCAGAAACTCAACAAAGACAATCAAACCTTCAAAGTTTAAAGCTTACAATTTTATACCTTTGATGGAAATTCGACTTTAGGTTTGCTTCTAGACCTCCTTAGCTTTCTCCTCCTCAATCATTGGCTTGAATTCCCCTAAAGTTCTCATCAACTCAGCTTAAACACCATAGCTTAAACAAGCCAAACCAGAACTGAAAACTCTAAAGGCTTACCTCAAATACTGATGTGTTCTTGCTAACCCTTTGCCAGCCCTTAAGGCTTAGCCTAGTACTCTTGTTGCTCAGCCTAACCTAGCTCCAATCTGAGTCTTGCTCCAAGAAAATTGAAGAGAAATGGTGAGAGAACCACAAACCGACCCTTTGGAAAAACTGTTCTATTTTCTCCCTTTTCTTTTTCTTCCTTTTCCTTCCATAACCTTCTACCTTTTTCTACAATTTCCACTAAGTATAAAGCCTCAGCACACTTATCTCTTGTAAGCCAATTGACCATTATGCCCTCCCTTTTAATTTTAAACCTTTAATCCACTTAGGGCATTTTGGTCATTTTACCCAATTCCCGCTAATTCCTCAAGTGTCTCTAATATTTCTCGCTTACTTCCTGATACCTAATTAATCACCAATTATATTCCTCGATGTCAAAATAGACTACAATATACTCACTAAATTCCCATTTATACCCCAGGCTCACCCCGAGCTGGGTATAAATCCCCGCCATGACTTTTTCACTAATCTGCTCACTAGGATCGTCTCGAGTCACAAATCACAGATATATCCACATAATAATGTGGTCTCAACAATTATCGCATATATATACAGTTATGCCGTCAACGGGCCAAAATTACAATTATGCCCTTTTCTAAACTAATCAGGGCCTACATGCATACTAATAGACATAGCCATGCATCTCAAATATTCTAATAGCCATACAACATGCTTTAAATCATTAAATCACATATCAATCTCATTATGCCCTCCAGGCACACTAATTAAGGCCCTTAACCTTATTAGCGAATTTGGGTCGTTACAAATCATTATTCGTGATGCACAGATTGTTGTTGTATTAGACCAAGAGAAAAGGGTCTTTCTTGTCGAACAACACTTTATCATGAAGAATTGGATCTTAATTAATTATACCTTTTTGACAATACTCTTGAGTTTCGACAACTTGTCTAACATTTTATAATGTTAAACAAAACATAATCTTTATAAGATTATGATGATTATAGATTGAGTGGTACATATTTCAATCAAACTGCTATGATGATCATGGATTGGGAGGTAGATAATCTATTGAGGTGCTATTATGATGATTATGTTTATAGTATTAGAACAACACTATATCATGTAGAATTGGATCTTAATTTATTATACATTTTTGACAATTAGTCGGGAGTTTCGACAATTTGTTCAACATTTTATAAAGTCGAACAAAACTTAATCTTTATGAGATTATGATGATTACAGATTGAGTTGTACATATTTCAATTAAACTACAATGATTATCAAGGATTGGGTGGTAGATAATCTATTGAGGTACTATTATGATGATTATGTTTATAGTATTTAAACAACACTTTATCATGTAGAATTGCATCTTAATTAATTATACCTTTTTGACAATTACTCTTAAGTTTCGACAACTCGTCTAGCATTTATAAAGTTAAACAAAACTTAATCTAATGAGATTAGGTTGATTACAGATTGAGTGGTAAATATTTCAATCAAGCTACTATTATGTTCAAGGATTGGGTGGTAGATAATATATTGAGGTACTATTATGATGATTATGTTCATAGTATTATAATAACACTTTATCATGTAGAATAGGATCATAATTAATTATACATTTTTAACAATTACTCATGAGTTTCGCCAACTTGTCTAACATTTTATAAAGTTAAACAAAACATAATCTTTATGAGATTGTGATAATTATAGATTGAGTGGTACATATTTCAATCAAACTTCTATGATGTTCAAGGATTGGGTGGTTGAAAATCTATTGAGGTACTATTATGATGATTATGTTTGTAGTATTCAAACAACACTTTATCATGTAGAATTGTATCTTAATTAATATTACCATTTTGACAAATAGTCGTGAATTTTGACAACTTGTCCAAAAAATTTTAAAGTTAAACAAAACGAAATCTTTATTTGATTGTGATGATTATGGATTGAGTGGTACATATTTCAATCAAACTACAATGATTATCAAGGTTTGCGAGGTACATAATCTAGTGAGGTACTATAATGATGACTATGTTTATAGTATTAGAACAACACTTTATCATGTAGAATTGAATCTTAATTTATTATACCTTTTTGACAATTAGTCGTGAGTTTCGACAACTTGTTTAACATTTTATTAAGTCGAACAAAACTTAATCTTTATGAGATTATGATGATTACAGATTGAGTTGTACATATTTCAATTAAACTACAATGATTATCAAGGATTGGGTGGTAGATAATCTATTGAGGTACTATTATGATGATTATGTTTATAGTATTTAAACAACACTTTATCATGTAGAATTGCATCTTAATTAATTATACATTTTTGACAATTACTCTTAAGTTTCGACAACTCATCTAGCATTTATAAAGTTAAACAAAACTTAATCTAATGAGATTAGGTTGATTACAGATTGAGTGGTAAATATTTCAATCAAACTACTATTATGTTCAAGGATTGGGTGGTAGATAATATATTGAGGTACTATTATGATGATTATGTTCATAGTATTATAATAACACTTTATCATGTAGAATAGGATCATAATTAATTATACATTTTTAACAATTACTCATGAGTTTCGACAACTTGTCTAACATTTTATAAAGTTAAACAAAACATAATCTTTATGAGATTGTGATAATTATAGATTGAGTGGTACATATTTCAATCAAACTTCTATGATGTTCAAGGATTGGGTGGTAGAAAATCTATTGAGGTACTATTATGATGATTATGTTTATAGTATTAGTACAACACCTTATCATGTAGAATAGAATCTTAATTAATTATACATTTTTTACAATTAGTCATGAGTTTCGACAATTTGTCCAACATTTTATAAAGTTAAATAAAACTTAATCTTTATAAGTGTAAAGAACGCCCTAAACTAATACTTATAAAACATTCACATAACATTGTTTATAAAAGAAAACCGCTTATTATCAAGGTCTCAGTGGGGACTTGCTTAAAACCCTGCAAGTTGGCGCCATTAGTTTTAAAAGAAAACATGAATTTTTATGCAAAGTTCAAAAGAAACAAAAATGAAATAACTAAGTCCCACTGATAATTTGGAAAGTCTCTTAAAACATAGCATAATTTAAATGCGCGTTCTAAGATGATCGTTTTTCCGTCCATAGGATGCCCCACGCCATACACCCCACGACGATAGAACTCCTCACGTCACCACGCGTGCCATAAAGAATATCCTATTTGATACCTGGAAGGAAAGTAAAGGGGTGAGCTAAAAGCCTAGTAAGGAAGTACAAACAATAAGCAAGTAAGGATACAACAAATACAAACACTAACGTTCATCTAAAACATCATGGCATATCATAACATTATCGTAACATATCATCATAGCATATCATAACGTTTTCGTAACATATCATCATAGCATATCATAACGTAATCGTAACATATCATCATATCACATTCATACAGCATACATGATGAGCATGGCCTGCTAGTTGTCCATGTCACCCTATGAGGTAAACAAGAGTCTCTGGTCCTTGAATAACCTCGGCGCGACTGCCCTAGGAGTTACGTCTTTATATCCTTAGTAACTCATTTGATGTGGCGCGTTCATCACGCTAACATCCATAAACATATCATATTCATACAAGCCAACATATCATCACATTATGGCATTCATAATTTATAACAATTCATTCATACAACAGTCTTACCATTCATAGTATAAAATCATAGAATCTATCTAACTTCCTTACCTCAGGTCCGAGCTAAGAATTTCACAACCTCTCAACGAGCCTATACCATAACCAAAACAACATTTCTTAGGTTCATAAAATTACTATATTTCCCTTCCATACAACTCATGTGTGCATGGGCCATGCACACATAATAATAGTTACACACATGCCATTATTCTTAACTACACATAAAGCCATAAAAGAATAATGCTCATTTTACCTATTTTACATGCATGATCTTGCTATAAAAACCACATAGTTGAATAATGAACATAATTTTGGACGTAAAAGTGGATTTGCATGTAACATGCATACGTGGGAACATTGCGTAATTGAGACGTTTTAAAAACGATAATTCTACATTTCTTACTTTTATCGTTTTAAAATTAATAGACATATAACATGCTTTATTTTTCTTAAAATTTCTAGGTTGATTAAATTTCTCAAAACATCATTTTATTTTATAAAATAATTTGATTTAGCTTAAAAATAAAATATGTGACAATTTCATTTATTAATCTCAAATTACAAAGAATTAACAAAAAGCTTGGAATTAATTAAACTACCTATGTTTAATATATTTCTTTAGAAAAATAAATTTTAACATTGGTTAATTGTGTTACATAAATGATGTGAGAAAAATATATTTTTAAGTGTGGGAAAAATATATTTTTATTTAAATTATTTAAGACTTAGTTTTATGTAGCATAAATCCATATGTGACAATTAAATAATCATTTTTAACCTTTAAACCAAACTTTCAGCCACTATTTAATTTCTTTAAAAATCACAAATAATTAGAATCTAAATATTTTTCTCAATCAAAATAAAGAAAATCATAACTTATCAAAATATGCATTCATACCATATTAAAATACCATTTTTAATATTACCATAACTTAGGATAATAATTTTGTTTCAAAAACTTATCAAATTCATTTTAGTGAAACACACTTCACATTTTTTTTTACAAAAATTCCAGCAACTATTTTTATCTTTAAAAATCACCATATTCAATTTAAAACCTCATATTTTTCTAAAAGTACAATAAAAATTCTGTAGGTATTTATTTGAGTAAAATATCATTTTATTGGGACTTAAAATACCCTTTTTAATTTCATAAAATTAACATAACATCAAGGACATTACTTATGCATGCAAATCATTTTCTTTTATCAAACTTTTACCCAATTATTTACAAAAAAAACAGCAAGCTTAATTTCTCATGAAATTCATCTTTTATCTCAAAATTTCACATAAAATCATACATACCCAAAATCTCATCATGCTCTTATTATATTCATAATTCTAAGAATATTACTAACATATTCACATGCAATCTGATAAAATCCCTTTTTTTTTTTTTTTTCTATTCTATTGAATCTACACATGAAATCCAACAAAACACTAACAATAACAATAACATACATTAATTCATGAACACCATATTCACATATGCCTTTATATTAACCTAACATGTTTCTATCATTATTTTCATGCATCTTATGATTTATTCATTCACAATATCACATGCATCCTATCAAAATTTCATGGATCCAAATATCAAGATTGCCAATTATCATTTTACCCATATTACATAGGTCCTAAAACATGGATCTAATATATTGAAAATCATACAACATCAAACAAAATATCAAGATAATCCTTAGGTATGCCTAGGACGAAACCCCATATTTGCATTCATAATTACCACTAATCATAATACATAGAAAATCAACATCAAAACCCTTTTATACATTAAACCATGATACCCTTCATGCAAATCAAACAACTTTTATCAACAAGATATCCAGAACACAAAATACCCATTTTTCCTACCCAAAACATAAATCCCCTTTAACCATAATCCCTCTAATAATCTATCCATCAAAACCAACAATCACAGAATTTAGGGAGGGATTTCAATCCCTCTTCTTGATAGAAAATCAAGAATCCAATCCAATCAAGAGTCCAATAATCTCCTTGCTCAAACCCTAGGGGTTTTCTTTTGAAAAATCAAGATGGAGAAGAAGTGGAACAACAAGTCAAAAACAACTCAATCAACATACTAAAAATTTAGAAGAAAGAAAAACATAAGCAAAATCAAGACCATACCCTAAGATTGATCCTTTCTCCTTCTCCTTCTCCTTCTTCTTCTTCTTCCTTTCTTTCTTCTTCACCTTCTCTCTCTATCACGCCACACTCTCTCTCTCTATTCTCTCTAGGTCACGGCAGCCAAGAGCAAAAATGCTCCTCCAATATTCCCATTCCCTCTTAACCTAATCCTCTCATAATGACCAAATAAAAGAAAAAGGTAAGTTTCCTTTCTTCATTTTATTTTCTCTTAATTTTCTTATTATTTTCTTTTATGATAATTGGTATAAAAGATAAATGGTGATCACATTCCTATCCTAATATAGCTAGCTTCTTCAAATATTTGATTTTATTGCCTTAGAAAATAAATGGAAAATCAATCCCTTTCCCACTACACACTACACGTCCACCACTACTTACCTATTCCTTTATTTATTTATTTTCCTATCAATTAAAATAAAACTACCCAAAAATATCAAATAAATGGCAATTATAAAATGTGTAGAAAATCCACACATGTGCACCCTATTACCATATACTTGCACACACTAAAATACTAGGGTGCATCACTATCTACCGTGCACCTTAGTGCATTCAACCAAATCTCACATAATCACATCAATTGTCACACTTATATAAAATGTAATACTAATAGTAAAATAAACATGTTACACAATAATTCACTTAATAAAATAAATAACCAAACAAACAATTAACAATTTAAATTAGAAAGATTATACCAAACAATTCTAACAATTAAATTAAACAAATAAAAAAAAATAAACAACAACTAAATAAAATAAACAACATTTAAATGAAACAATTCATCACACTTAACATTTAAATAAAATAAAACACAAAATTTAAATAGTCTAAAATTTTTTTTTGGTGCACTACAATAAGATTATGATGATTACAGGTTGAGTGGTATGTATTTCAATCAAACTACTATGGTGATCAAGGATTGGGAGGTACAAAATCTATGTAGGTACTATTATGATGATTATGTTTATAGTATTAGAACAACAGTTTATCATGTAGAATGGGATCTTAATTTATTATAACTTTTTGACAGTTACTCTTGAGTTTCGACAACTTTTCTAACATTTTAAAAAGTTAAACAAAACGTAATCTAATGAGATTAGGCTGATTATAGATTGAGTATTACATATTTCAATCAAACTACTATTATATTCAAGGATTGGGTGGTAGATAATATAATGAGGAACTATTATGATGATTATGTTCATAGTATTATAACAACACTTTATCATGTAGAATTGGATCGTAAATAATTATACCTTTTTACAATTACTCATCAGTTTCGACACCTTGTCTAACATTTTATAAAGCTAAACAAAACTTAATCTTTATAAGATTATGATGATTACAGATTGAGTGGTACATATTTCAAACAAACTACTATGATTTTCAAGGATTGGGTGGTAGAAAATCTATTGAGGTACTATTATGATGATTATTCGTATAGTATTCGAACAACATTTTATCATGTAGAATTGTATCTTAATTAGTTTTACCATTTTGACAAACAGTCATGAGTTTCGACAACTTGTCTAACATTTTTTAAAGTTAAACAAAACATAATCTTTATTTGATTGTGATGATTAAAGATTGAGTGGTACATATTTCAATCAAACTGCTGTGATTATCAAGGATTGGGAGGTACATAATCTTGTGAGGTACTATTATGATGATTATGTTTATAGTATTAGAACAACACTTTATCATGTAGAATTGGATCTTAATTTATTATACATTTTTTACAATTAGTCGGGAGTTTCGACAACTTGTTTAACATTTTATAAAGTCAAACAAAACTGAATCTTAATGAGTTTATGATGATTACATATTGAGTTGTACATATTTCAATCAAACTACTATTATTATCGAGGCCTGGGTGGTAGATAATATTTTTTGGTACTATTATGATGATTATGTTTATAGTATTTGAACAACACTTTATCATGAAGAATTGGATCTTAATTAATTATACCTTTTTGACAATACTTCTTGAGTTTTATAAAGTTAAACAAAACATATTCTAATGTGATTAGGCTGATTATAGATTGAGTTGTACATTTTTCAATCAAACTAAATTTATGATCAAGGATTCGGTGGTAGATAATATATTGAGGTACTTTTACGGTGATTATGTTCATAGTATTATAACAACACATTATCATGTAGAATTGGATCATAATTAATTATACCTTTTTAACAATTACTCATGAGTTTCGACAACTTGTCTAACATTTTATAAAGTTAAAGAAAACATAATCTTTATGAGATTGTGATGATTATAGATTGAGTGGTACATATTTCAAACAAACTACTATGATGTTCAAGGATTGGGTTGTAGAAAATCTATTGAGGTACTATTATGATGATTATTCGTATAGTATTCGACCAACATTTTATCATGTAGAATTATATCTTAATTAGTTTTACCATTTTGACAAACATTCATGAGTTTCGACAACTTGTCTAACATTTTATAAAGTTAAACAAAACATAATCTTTATGAGATTGTGATGATTATAGATTGAGAGGTATATATTTCAATCAAACTGCTATGATGATCAAGGATTGGGAGGTAGATAATCTTTTGAGGTACTATTATGACGATTATGTTTATAGTATTAGAACGACACTTTATCTTGTAGAATTGAATCTTAATTTATCATACATTTTTGACAATTAGTCCAGAGTTTCGACAACTTGTTTAACATTTTATAAAGTCGAACAAAACTTAATCTTTATGAGATTATGATGATTATAGATCGATTTGTACATATTTCAATCAAACTACTAAGATTATCAAGGATTGGGTGGTAGATAATCTATTGAGGTACTATTATGATGATTATGTTTATAGTATTTGAACAACACTTTATCATATAGAATTGGATCTTAATTAATTATACCTTTTTGATAATTACACTTGAGTTTCGACAACTTGTCTAACATGATAAAAACGTATGAAACAATAAAAACGTATGGTTTTGAACAAAACGTTGATGAACCTTGTGTTTACAAACAAATCAAATATAAGATTGTGGTATTCCACGTTCTTTACGTTGATGATATTCTACTCATTGGGAATGACATAGAAACATTAACAAAAGTAAAGGAATGTTAGCTGAGCAATTCCAAATGAAAGATTTGGGAGAAGCCAAATATGTTTTTGGGAATTTTGATCTGTAGAGATCAAAAGAACAAAATTTTAACACTGTCTCAAGCAACTTATATTGATAAAGTGCTATAACCCTTTGGCATGAAAAACTCCAAAAAGGGCACTGTGCCTACCTAGTCAGTTGTTAAATTGTCTAAAGAACAATGTCCACAAACACCTCAAGAAGAGGAGGACATGAGATGGAATCCCTATGCCTCTACAGTTGGTAGCCTAATGTATGCAATGTTATGCACTAAACCTGACATCTGTTATGCAATAGGGATAGTTAGTCGTTATCAATCAAATCCTGGATTGAGTCATTGGGTAGCAGTAAAGAATATTCTCAAGTATCTTAGGCATACTAGAGATTACATGCTTGTGTATTCGGGTGGAGACCTGAACCCCACTAGATATATTGATTCTGATTTTGATTAGACAAAGAAAGTTGAAAGTCGACATCTGGATCAGTTTTCACACTTGGAGGAGGTGTTGTAGTTTGGAGAAGTATTAAACATTCCAGTATTGCAAACTCCACCATGGAAGTCGAATACATAGTAGCTTGTGAAGCAGCTAAAGAGGTTGTGTGGCTGAAGAAGTTCTATATTGATCTGGAAGTTATTCCATGTAACACCCTGGATAACCAATGTAGCGTCCCAAAATTTGCTAATAAGGCTTAGGGCATTTATTAGAGTGCTGAGAAGGCAATAATTGATTTAATTATGAAATATATGGATTATGTGGTAATGTGATAAGACATGCATGATTATGTGTATTAAATATGCATGTGGGTCCATTTCTGTGAGCAGGGGCGTGTTTGTAATTTTGGCCCGTTGAGGGCATAAATGTAAATATTCATGTGTTGTGAGTGTGACCCCAGATTTATGGGGATATATTTGAGATGTGTGATCCGAGATGGTTTTAGGGAGCAGATTAGCGAAATAGTCACAACGGGATCAAATAACTGGCTCGGGAGGAGCCTGGAGGTATTTTGGGTATGTTATATGTGTTTGGGGATGACCGAGTAATGAGTAGTAGTTTAGTAATGGTTTGGACATGTCAGGATTAAATGGCAATTTATTAAGGACACTCAAGGAATTAGCAGGATGTGGCAAATGACGGGATTGCCTTTGGTGGCATTAAGACGTTAAGGATGGATTTGGGGGCATGTTGGTCTTTTGGCCAAGGGATAGTCCTGACCATAGAATGACTTAGCTATTCTGGATAGTTGTAGAACTTAAGGGAAACACTTAGAAGTAAAAGAAAGACAGAACTCCTCAGCTATGTCTATCTCGGCCCTTCCTTCTTCTTTTGGTGGCTTAGATAGTTTTCGAGAAATTCTTGTGGTGAGGCTCTGAATTGAAGACGTGGAAGCTTGGATACTGAGGAATCAAGCTAGGATCAGTTGAGGATGGGTTTAGGGTCGTCATTTGCAGAAGGGGTAAGTGAATTCTTGTGCTTCTCTGTTGAATTATGAGTTTGATATTGATGTTCTTGAGTTTCAAGCTCAAGGTTTGAATTTTGGGCTGTGATAGAGTTTTGGTTTAGCTATTACTGTGGTGGTGTTGTTTAAGGTACTTGGGAATACTTGAGAGACTTAGTTATGGTTGTAGTTCATGTCTAGGGTGAAATTTTGGTGATTTGAGTTCAGGAAAAACGTAGAAAATTGTGGGATTTCTAGGTTTCAAGCTTGAGCCAGGACCCTGTTCCTCAAGTGTTGTGACTCGTGTGTTCGACGAGGCCAGAAAGCCTCTGGCAGCTAGGCGCGCCGCGGCCTAAGGTAGGGAATGTCGTGGCCCGTGTCCCTCAATCAATGAGGATTTTGCCTTTGACTTGAGCACGCCGAGGCCCTTAAGGGGCTGACCCACGGCTCAAGTTTCAGATGTTGGCCATTTGAGGGTTTTAGGTTTAGGAACTCAAATGTTAAGGCTCAGGAAAGATTTTACCACCCGGATTGGTAGAATCCAAGGTCCTGGAGACTAGAATTGTAAGCCAAAGTTATTTAATGGATTAGAACTTGATGGATGCCCATTGTTGATGCATTGTGACTAGGTTTTACCGCTCAGGCTCGTGATTAAAATTGTGCTCAGAATCGCTTTTGATTGTCAGCTCGGGACACTAGGTAAGAGAACTGTTTGTACCCGTAGATCTATGTGGTACGTTGTACTAAATGTATTATTTTATGTTTGTTATGTCATAGATGTGATTATGACTGATCGGCAAGAGCCGGGAGCAATAGGAGCCAGAATCGTCAAAAGCTGGGAGAGGCAAGGGTTAGGAGCGGCAAGAGCTAGAATCGGCAAAAGCCGGGAGAGGCAAGGGCCAGAAGCGTCAAGAGCCAGAATCAGAGAAAGTCAGGAGAGGTAAGGGCCGGGAGCAGTAAGAGCTGAAATCGACAAAAGCCAAGAGAGGCAAGGGCCGGAAGTGGCCAGAGCTAGGAGAGACAAGGGGTCGGGATCGGTGTTCAGCTTGTAGAGTGAAAAGTCGAGAACGGCAAGGGTCCGGATATGGCGTTAAGCACGTGGAGTGCAAGCTGTTAGGGTGAGACCTTCCTTGGATGCTGGAGTCATCCTCCCGGTGCAGACCGCGAACCCAGGTCCTTGTAAAGCGCCTGGGACAACATGTCCACTATGTGTTTAGCCTGTTGGCTACTTTTTTATAAGCTGTTGTGATATTGAGTTGTTGTGTGAATATATTGTATTTTTATAATGTCATCATGTTGGAGTGTTACTGTGTTATAGTATTGTTGTACTATTAGGCTGTTATGCCATTGTGCTTTTGAGCTGGTCTAGATGATGTGTTGTTGAGTATGCTAGTAGGATCTAGTATCTGTTTGTTGCTCTGATTAAATATGAGTTTTGAGATATATTTTTATTGTATTTTGTGCTTGAAGTTCTCTTGCTGGGCCTCGGCTCATAGGTGCTCTGTGGTGTAGGTAAGAGCAAGGAAGTTGGATCTTACAACCATGAGTTGGAGGGCATGGAGCAATGTGTACATGTTTGGCCTACCTGGCCACCACAGCTGGGGTATTTTAAGGAACTCGTGGTAAACGTTCGGTTTTGTCGCTTAGGTCAACTGTACTGTACGTCAGATTGTAAACGTATTTCAAAATAGTATTTTGGGATCCCACTGTAATATTTTTACAAATTTCAATAAAATGCTAACTCTTATACTTAATGTTTATTAAATGAATCTTTATTTTTTATCCGAACACACTTTCTAATCTTAAACCACAATTAGAGAGCTAATGGCACATTTATAAATCACTTGGTAACGACTCTAAGGAAGTAGTGTAGAACCCAAGTAGCCTAACGACTCTAAGGAAGTAGTGTAGAACCCAAGTAGCCTAGCTAACTGATTACTTGTCTGTTATTTGATTATGTTCTGTTCAGGAGTTTTGGTAAGAATACTTTTAGTTGTGGTATTATTTTGAGTAATGTTAGAAAAATATGATAATTTCATAGAGTTGCATAAAGTTAGTTTATTAGATAAATTAGTATTTATCTTAGTCTAGAAACTATTATTTTTATTTAATTTTCTTGGTGGGTGTAAAGATTGTTAATTAAATAAAAGAGATAATTGCCTAGAATTTAATATCTTAGACACACATGTGTTCAGTTTATTTTTGGAATAGATTAACTTGTTTTATTTTATTTATTAGATTAGATAAAGATGATGATATGATAGTGCATGGTTGATTCGGTCAACTTATGTAGGCTAAGATTTGAATTTTAGTTTTTTTTACATAGCTATATTTTTTTGGTTGGTATATACATATGTTATTGTTCCTATTTTTTTGATTAATGAGAAAGTATGGAATCAGGATTTAGTCAGATGGTTAGTATTTAAGAGGAAAAAAAAAGATTCTATCACTAAGGTTTGGTAGAGTCATAAATAGTTGAGAGATTATAGGAAGAATAGTTTGAGAGTTTCTCAGGTAAAGAATGGGTGGTTATATACTTCTATATATATTTTCAAAATATTTGAGTTACATAAAGATAAATAGATATATATATATATATATAGGCTATATGGTTCACGTATAGAGTAAAAAGAAGGAAAAAAAAGAAATAAGAGGCAGCCAATAGTGAAATGGAAAAACAAACAGAGAGCAAGTAATTAAGGTAAGACTTTCTCTTGTGTTATTGGTGATTTAGTTTGTTTTGATTAAATTAGTTTTGGGGAAGACACTAGTGAGATTGTATTTATGATGATATAGGCTTTGCTTTCTGCAATATCTCTTATTAAGTTCTCTCATAATAAATTATTTTTTTCCAAGGTAAGGAAGTTAGATAGAACTAGTCTTTGTTCTATGTGAATCTAGTCTTGCTTGTTGATTTTTGTACAAAGATCACAGTTTTTGACCGTGTAGGTCCACAGTTTTGACCAAGTGTGGTCTCAGGGGTATTTTATGCCCAACAGAATCAGGATCTCTTGCTTCCTCAACTCATCTATATGTTGCTTGTTGTGGTAGAAATATTTGATATCGTTGTTGATATATTATTGCTTGAAACTTAGTATACTATAAAGTTTGTGTTATGATTTTATTTTTATGAAGATAGAATTCTTGTTTGTGTATGCGTGAAATAGTTCCTACTAGGCTTTAGTTGCTCATTCCTTTCTTTGTCTTTTGTGCAAATAAAAAGTGAAACTTTAGGGCAGATGCAATAAGCTGAGACTCGATCCAGAAGTGTGTGTACCTTGTGAGGACCATATAATCGATGGGGAGATCTCGAACAAGCCAACTTTATTTATTTATTTCAATAAAGATTGTTGCTATGTTTATTTTAAGACTATTTTTTTTTTTACTAGGATCCCATTTTGTCAAAATTTCTTTTACATTTAATAAATATGGTGACATCTACTGTTTATTTATATATTTTATTTTTGAATAGTTTTTTAAAGAAAAAGTTAGGGCTTTACAAGTAAGGTGTTACAACTTGGTATCAGAGCGTGCCAAGGTTTATGGTTCCTCGAGATTGACCGAACATGTAAGCTCGACTCAAGGTTGGTATTAAATGAGATATTTGTTTAAACTGTTTATGTGAGTTGCCTTATCTGCTAGAATAGGGAGCATGATGGATATGTATGTGATTTGTGGGAATGAGGTTTGATGATTGATGCATGAGCATTTTTGTTTTGTATCATAGTGTGTACATCTTTTGGCTATTAAGTTGATTGGCCTTGCTATGGTTTAACGTTGTATAAGAGTATCAGGGCTGGTAGGCCAGGTTGTTGGCTGCAAATAGATTTGGAGGTTGTGTGTCTAAGGTAGGCAATTGGATCGGGCAGTGTGAATGATGGTAGTTTAGGCCGGAATCATCCGTTGGCCCTGGGAATGGCGATGCGTGTTTGCTGACATAGAGACAGGATTGTAAAGGCAAAAGGAAGAGAGTAGGTGATCGAGACAGTGGGGTTCCATCAGGGAATGCTGCCTTATGAGGGTTGGCGACAATGGCACCAGTTATGACCTAACCTAATGATGGAAATAAATGGGAATTACTATATTAAAGACTTTAGAAGTGTTAACCTCCAGTCTCTGAGGGAGGTTTGAACCCATTTAGAACTGAATAGTGGACGAGCATGGTTAGCCTCGTCTTCGGCTATATATAAGAATGAAAGGCAATGATGGAGTGGCTTGTGCCACGTACGTTTTGCGAGAGGATGCCTGGACGTGGTGGGAGGTTGTAACCCACACTCGAAATATTGTACTGGTAGGTTGGAAGGAAACTCAGACAATGGTTCAATGAGAGGCACTACGATGACGCAGTTTGGATTGCAAAGGCTGATGAGTTTAGGAACTCGGTACAGAATAGTATGACAGTGGTAGGGTATGTTAATGAGCTTTATAGATCGGCCAAATCCATGTTTGGTGTGGTGCCAACGGATGTGGCTGGAAGGAGCGACCCACTCAAGGATTGAACCATGGAATAAAAAGAGTGTTAGGATCACACTAGTGTGGGAGATTGTTACCTACGCTTGGGTAGTAGGGAGGATCCGGGAAGCGAGACATGAAGTAAGAGTGTCGATGGGCAGAAATCTCGGCCAAAGGTATCATCATTTGCGGAAGCTGATAGGGGCAGAGGCCCAGTACCCAGGAAAGAAAGATCTCTGATGGTTATATTACTCCTGGTTTTGACATGAGAGTTTACAGTGTTTAGGACGGTTGTTAGGACAACAGTGTGGTCCAGAGAAGTTAAATGGTATGCGATGGGCGCAGAAGACATCATATGGGTGAGTGTTGAGTGAAGGCGTCTTAATAATGAGGAATCATATGGACCATCAAGGAGAGTTACTCGAAGACATGGGACAGAAGAACTAAAGAATACAGATAACTCTACCCCAGCTCGAGTGAACGTTTTGTTATGGTTAGAGTCTGAGGTTGGTCCTCGGAGGGGACTAGTTGGCTTTCTAGTTCTTGTTTCTATTTATAAATTGAATTGATTAAGTTGGTTTTATGACATATATGAGGTGATCTTGAATGTGGATTTTCCAGTTAAATAAGAGACAACCATGGATTGAGGAAGAAGATGGTGACTTCTAAGGTTTAAAGGAAAGGACCTGGTTGCAGTTGTTGGGTGCCTAGCTGTTGAGGAAGATACCATTGAGGTTATATCAAATAGACTAGACAAATACCGGATCAGCAGATAAGGTTTCAGATGGGTTCATGAGGATTTGGTGGGATAATTGCCGCATTTGGGGAAAGTGCATGTAATGGAATTAAGGCAGAGATAGAAGTGATATCTGAGACATTATGAAGTATAGATTTAGCTCAGCGAGAAGAATTAAGGTTAGTTGTATAGGTGTTTTGACTTGAGGGTTGATTAGACGGAGCATTTTATCATGGGACACGTCAATACGGTTTGACAAGAAAAGGGCCAAGTCTACGAGGATAGGATAATGTTTTCAAGAATAACCCTAATAAGGATCAAGGCAAGAGGCGTTACATGAATTTCCACTTGCACTAAGTACGATATGGTGGAGTCTTGATAAAGGCTTCTAAATCGATTAGTGCACCAGTGGCCCAGGTAAGTTCAATACGCAGAGAGTACAAGGATGATGTTGATGAGTCAGATTCAGATTGATCAGGGATGTTTCAGACTACTCCCAGCTAGAAGTAGAACACGAATAACACCCTTACTGATAGTACCAAGGTTAAGGAAACAAGGTTACAGGTAAGGCTCCAAGAGAGAAAAATTCCAATTTCTCTAGAAGATGTTCAGGGTCATGTTATGCGAGGTAATGGGATCATGTATAATGTAATTAAGATGGAAACCGAAAAGAAATTACTAAGGGAACGCCTTGGGAGAGAAAATCATAGTGAGACTAGAGGGACATGTCTACTACTGTATGAGGTATCTTTGAGGACATCCAATATTAGAACATAAAGATGATATGAATGGATGGTTGTGTACCAAATTTTCAAAAGTTGGTATAAAGATTGATTCACATGCCATAGTATTAGAGTTTGTATGTATGGACTGATACAGGAGAACGATGCGAGAGACATCGTCCTTGCTTAGAATATGGAGTTTCGGTGCTTTATGTTATGAGTTAAGGTGCGTTGTGTGTAACTGTAAGAGTGATCGTTTGCACCTCACAATGAATAGGAAGATGATAGTCATGTTGGTTAACCACGGTTAGAATGATGTAATGACTGAGTTTGATTTAGAACTTGCGGTTGATAGTTGAAAAATTTATTCCTATGAATGAACGTGAAACGCAAGAAGAGGATATTGTAGGAAAGGTTAAGAATCCTACCACTTTGTAATAAATGAGTTAAACTATGCGGATCGGGTGTGTGATTCGAAGGATACTGGCTTGATGGGAAGATGCGGGATGAACCTTAAGTCACCCTTTACGGTTATTACGTCCAGAAAGTTGAATTGATACTAGATCTACACTTTGTATATCAGAAGGCGCACAACCCAACTATTTTATTAAATAAAAAGTGATAATCAAAGGCTAGAAGGGCTATTAGGATTCTAGTTTATCCTGGAGTTGGTATAAAAGGTTATGATTATGAACCTGAGGGGTGGACCACCTTAGGTCACAAATGAGGTAAATACATATGAAAGTTGTCATTAAACCTATTTGGTTGGCACACTGTGGTTGGTGTGAATGAGGTATCGAAAGAGAGAATGGGTACGAGAGGAGATTGTACGTCTTCATTGGACACCAAGGGTGATGGTGTCAGATGAGAACCTATGGACTTCCAGGTTCTGGAAAAAGGGGGTCGTATAGTGACACCAAGTAAAATATTGTGAGTCAAGGAACGAGAAGTGCTTACTTTAAAAAGTGAACTTAGGGACAAGAAGTACCCTAAATCATAAATGGCTCAAGGACCGGTGAAATTAGTATGAAACATTAAGGTCAGGAGTGTCTGCGTTATTACAAGGATGCGATGGTTCAGAAAGGAAAAGAGGAGTTCCCTTATGTTGGTTAAATCCTAGTAGGGATTAGGCTAGAGGCCTATAGTTTGGCCTTACCCCGGTACAGGTAGAAGCATACGACATGTTACTATTGCCAATGTTGAAGAAAGGGGTGACAAGTACAACCCCTGATTGGGTAAGGAGATTCTGGAAACTTAGTGGAACTTACTATGTAAGGAAAAGCCAGTGAAATTCTGGATATAAGAAAGAAGTTCTTACAGATTAAGACTATTGTTCTTGTGAGAATGTTGCTAGTAGTAACCAAGAAAAAGACCTGAATCTGGGATTATAGTCAGGTTTGTGGGATTAGTGTTCTGACGTATGTGAATAAATTTCGAGGACGAAATTCTAATGAGGAGGGGATAGTTGTAGCGTCCCAAAATTTGCTAATAAGGCTTAGGGCCTTGATTAGTGCACTGGGAGGGCAATAATTGATTTAATTATGAAAATATATGAATTATGTGGTAATGTGAATAAGCATGCATGATTGTGTGTATTAAATATGCATGTGGGCCTGTTTCTGTGAGTAGGGGTGTGTTTGTAATTTTTGCCCGTTGAGGGCATAAATGTAAATATGCATGTGTTGTGAGTGTGATCCCAGTGTTATGGGGATATATTTGAGATGTGTGATACGAGACGATTCTAGGGAGCAGATTAGCGGAATAGTCACAACAGGGTCAAATACCCAGCTCGGGAGGAGCCCATGGGTATTTTGGGTATGTTATATGTGTTTGGGGATGACCGAGTAATGGGTAGTAGTTTAGTAATGGTTTGGACATGTCGAGATTAAATGGGAATTTATTAAGGACACTTGAGAAATTAGCGGGATGTGGCAAATCACGGGATTGGCCTTGGTGGCATTAAGACGTTAAGGGTGGATTTAGGGGTATGTTGGTCTTTTGGCCAAGGGATAGACCTGACCATAGAATGACTCAGCTATTCTGGATAGTTGTAGAACATAAGGGAAATACTTCGAAGGAAAAGAAAGACAGAACTCCTCAGCTGTGTGTGTGTGTGTCTCTCTCTCTCAATTCTTCCTTCCTCTCTTAGTGGCTTAGATAATTTTCGAGAAATTCTTGTAGTGAGGCTCTGAATTGAAGATGTTGAAGCTTGGAGACTGAGGAATCAAGCTAGGATCAGTTGAGGATGGGTTTAGGGTCGTCATTTGCATAAGGGGTAAGTGAATTCTTGTGCTTCTCTTTTGAATTATGAGTTTGATATTGATTTTCTTGAGTTTCAAGCTCAAGGTTTGAATTTTGGGCTGTGATGGAGTTTTGGTTTAGCTATTACTGTGGTGGTGTTGTTTAAGCTACTTGGGAATAGTTGAGAGACTTAGTTATAGCTGTAGTTCGTGTCTAGGGTGAAATTTTAGTTATTTGAGTTCAGGAAAAACATAGAAATGGTGGGATTTATGGGTTTCAGGCTTGAGCCGCAGCCTTGTTCCTCAGGCACCGCGGCCCGTGTGTTTGAAGAGGCTGGAAAGCCTCTTGTAGCTAGGCACGCTACGACCCAATGAAGGGAATTCCATGGCCCGTGTCCCTCAACCAGTGAGGCTTTTGCCTCTGACTTGAGTGTGCCACTGCCCTGAAGGGGCTGGGCCGCGACACAAGTGTCAGATGTTGGCCATTTGAGGGATTTTGGTTTAGGAACTCAAATGTTAAGGCATGGGAAGGATTTTACTACCCGGATTGGTAGAATCCAAGGTCTCGTAGACTAGAATTGTAACCCAAAGTTATTTAATGGATTAGAACTTAATGGATGGCTATTGTTGATGCGTTGTGACTAGGTCTTACTGCTCAGGCTCGGGATTAGGATTGTGCTCATAATCGCTTTGGATTGTCAGCTCGGGACACCAGGTAAGAGAACTATTTGTACCCGTAGAGCTATGTGGTGTGTTGTACTTTATGTATTATTTTATGTTGCTATGTCATACATGTGATTATGACTAATCAGCAAGAGTCGGTAGCGGCAAAAGCTGAAATCAGCAAAAGCTGGGAGAGGCAAGGGTCGGGAGCATCAAGAGTCGGTATCGGCGAAAGCTAGGATAGGCAAAGGCTGGAAGTGGCAAGAGCCGGGAGAGGCAAGGGCCGAGAGTGGCTAGAGCTAAAATCGGTAACAGTCGGGAGAGGCAAGGGTCGAAAGTGACAAGAGCTAGGAGCAGCAAGAGCCAGGAGCGGCAAGGGGCCAAGATCAGGGTTAAGCATGTGGATTACAAAGCCGAGAACGGCAAGGGGCCGAATACATCGTTGAGCACGTGGAGTGCAAGCCAGGGCCTGGTAAAGAGCCTGGGATGCCATGGCCACTATGTGTTTATCCTGTTGGCTGCTTTGTTATAACATGTTGTGATATTTAGTTGTTGTATGAATATATTGTTGTGTTATTATGTCGTCATGTTAAAGTGCTAATGTGTTATAGTACTACAGTAGTATTAGCCTTTTATGCCATTGTGCTTTTGAGCTGATTTGGATGATGCGTTGTATAGTATGCTAGTAGGATCTAATATCTGTTTGTTGCTCTGATTAAATATGAGTTGTGAGATATATTTTTATTGTATTTTTGTGCTTGAAGTTCTCTTGCTGGGCCTCGGCTCACGGTTGCTCTACGGTGCTGGTAAGAGCAAGGAAGTTGGATCTTACAACCATGAGTTGGATGGCATGGAGAGGCGTGTACATGTTTGGCCTACCTGGCCACCACGGCTGGGGTATTTTAAGGAACACGAGGTAAACATTCGGTTTTGTTACTTAGGTCAAGTGTATTGTACTTCAGATTGTAAATGTATTTCAAAATAGTATTTTGGGATCCCAATGTAATATTTTAACAAATTTTAATAAAAGACCTACTCATATACTTTATGTTTATTAAATGTGTCTTTATTTTTTATCCGAACACACTTTCTAATCTTAAATCTTGATTAGCGAGCTAATGGCACATTTATAAATTACTTGGTAATGGTTCTAAGGAAGTAGGGCATTACAACCAAGGTCGCCACACTGTGTGTTTATAAAGGTGCAACACTTGCTAATCAAGTCATATAGTTGAAAATGTGACCCTAAAGTTATAATTAAGTTAGGGTTAAAAGATTTTGGTCAAAAACAGGAAATTTCTCATTAAAATAAATGTTTAATACATGGTATCCCAAAACAGGTTTTCAAGGATAGCTTACAAAAGTTTCAACGTTTATGTACAATCACAGGCCACTCTAATGGCAAAATAGGCACTTTAGGTTCTCCTGACCCTATATCATTCCTTGGCCGTGACGGCCGAACCGTTGACCATGTACATTCTGCCCCAGATCTCTCCAACTCAAGACTGGTCCAGCTTGCACTTGCCTTTACCTGCACCACGTAGCACCCGTGAGCCAAGGCCCAGCAAGAAAACCATAATGCATAGCATAAGCAACAATCAACAGACAGATAATTCACAAATCACCAATCAGATACTCAGCAAGTCATATTGTTTATATAATTAATGATACCAATCTGCAAGCCAATAATCAATCATATAGATAATAAACATCCTATAATCATCAAATTAAAAGCAATAAACGTATCACATAATATCCAGGGTCGACACCCTTAGGACGCACCCTCTACCAATTCTATTGACTCCGGCTCGCTTATGCCAAGCTCAGTGATTATATACTTAACCTCAGCTACTAGTGGTCGAGCCGCGTCCTATGCTCAAATATAAATATTGGCACTCTTAGGCCGTTAATCTCATGTCCCCATGGCATAATACCATCATATGATATCACTTGCAAGTATAGGGAACTCTTAGTCCCAACATAACCACATAACCGGGTGCAGTTTTCTTACCTTTGATTCTGAGCGCTTTGGTTAATAGAAACGATCCTCGAGCACGATCTCGCCAAGCCCTAGCGTACATCAAGTCACAACCATAAAATAGAACCCTTATTAACAATCAACTCTGTATCCTAACTTCAGGACCAATCCCGAGCCCTCAAGAAGCCCCAATTCCACCAAACGAGGTGGTAGATTCGACCCCCGAGCCCCCAAGC
Organism: Humulus lupulus; assembly: GCF_963169125.1. Taxonomy (NCBI): domain Eukaryota; kingdom Viridiplantae; phylum Streptophyta; class Magnoliopsida; order Rosales; family Cannabaceae; genus Humulus; species Humulus lupulus. Next base: position 48,252,545 of record NC_084796.1, on the reverse strand, counting down.
AAAAACCCTAAGAAAAATACCCAAAACCCATTTCTAGATGCAGAGTAGTGATACAACGCCACAAGGTGGGTGCTACAGCACTACAAGCAGAGACAAACGCCCACCAGAAAGCCAAAAATAGCATTGTAGCACTCTAATGCTAGCGCTACAGCGCTACAAACAGCACCAGCAACCCTATGAGTTTTTCCTTCGAATTTTCCCGAGCCAAAACTCCATAAATCCCCTCTAAACCTCAACCACACTTCAAATTAAGCCTACCATCCACAAAATCTCATCGAACATGGCCCAACAACATCAAACTTGGCCACATTCACCATCAAACACAGAAAACCAAGATTGAGCTTGAAGCTCAAGAACTTAACCAGAAAACCCAAAAATTCAAATGATCAAGCCCATAAATTATTACCTTTAATGGAGAATCCGACCCTAGTTTCCCTCTCTACCCTTCTAGCCTTTAGTTCCTCAAGTTCTCAAGCTCAAATCCTTGAATTCCCATCCAAAGTTCAGATTCAAAGATCAAACATAACAAAATTCAACCATCCAAAAAAAAATAGAAACCTTACCTTAATTGGACACTAACTTCAGCTGAACCTTTTATCTTCACCAAGAACCAAGTCCCAAGCTCTAGCCTAAACCTCCTCTGAGTTTACAGCTTCAAATTTCAGAAGAAAGAGTGAAGGGAGAAGAAACCATGTGGGAGAACAAGGAGTCTCTGTTTTTCTTCTTTCTTTCTTTCCTTCAATTTCTACTATTTTCTTCAACTTCCACTAAGTCTAAAAAAAATAGAATAGCCCTTATCCCCTATTTAACCATCAAATGACCATTTTGCCCTCCCAAATAAACCTAAGTCTTTAAACATTCTAAGGGCATTTTAGTTATTTGCTCCCAATTCCAGCTAATTCCTCAAGGGTTCTTAATACTTACCACTTAATTCCCGTCATCTAATTAATCACAAATTATTTTCTCCAAGGTCTAAAAATCTCCAATATATTTCCCTAATTCCCAAAAAAAAATACCCCCATGCTCCCCAAAGCCGGGTGTAAACCCCCGCTGTGACTATTTCGCTAAACCGCTCACTAGGACCGCTCACTAGGATCACTTCGAGCCACAAGCTGCAAATATATCCACATAATAATGTGGTCTAAACAATTTATCGCAAATAATTACATTTATGCCCTCATCTGGCCAAAATTACGAATATGCCCTTATAATCTAAATAAGGCCTACATGCATACTAATACTCATTATCATGCATCTCATATATCCATATAATCATGTAAGCATGCTTATCACATAATCATGCATTTAATCACTTAAATCACACATAAACCAATTATGCCCTCCCGGCACACTAATCAAGGCCTTAAGCCTTATTAGAAATTTTTTGGTCGTTACAACTATCTCCTCCTAATGAGAATTTCATCCTCAAAATATACCTGGATAATTCGGGATGGTGATCCCACATCGTTGACTCAAGCTCCCAGGTCGCCTCCTCGACCCTGCTATTCCTCCAATAATACTTTAACCAGAGGAATCATTTTGTTCTCTAACACCTTGTCCTTCCTGTCTAAGATCTGAACTGGTTGTTCCTCATAAGATAAATCGGTCTGCAATTCCAAGTCTTCATACTTTAACACATGTGTCGTATCTGAGACGTACTTCCACAGAATAGAAACATGGAACACATCATGAACTCCTGACAATGACGGTGGCAAAGCTAACCTGTAAACCACCTGCCCGATCCTCTCCAGGATCTTGAAAGGTCCAATGAATCTAGGGCTTAGCTTGCCTTTCTTCCCAAACCTCCTCACCCCTCGTAGTAGTGAAATTCGCATAAACACGTGATCTCCAACCTAGACCTCCACGTCCCTACGCATAGGATCGGCGTAGCTTTTCTGTCAGCTTTGTGAAGCAAGCATCCTAGCTCGGATCTTCTCAATAGCTTCATTTGTCTTCTGAACAATGTCCGGCCCCAAATACTTCCTCTCACCCATCTCGTCCCAATGAATGGGCGATCTACATTTCCTCCCATATAACATCTCATATGGATCCATCACAATCATTGACTGATAACTGTTGTTATATGAAAACTCAATCAACGGGAGATACTTACTCCAAGATCCCTCAAAGTCGATCACGCAGGCCCTAAGCATATCCTCCAACACCTGAATCATTCTCTCAGACTGTCCATCAGTCTGAGGATGAAAGGTTTTACTAAAATTCAACTAAGTCCCCATACCCTTGTGCAAACTACTCCAAAACTTGGAGGTGGAGATAGGATCCCGGTATGACACTATAGACTTAGGAACCCCTTGGAGATGTACGATCTCCCACACATATAATTCTGCATACTGATCCACCGTATATGTTGTCTTCACTGGGAGAAAATGAACTGACTTGGTGTTCCTGTCGACTATCACCCACACCGAGTCATGAAGCCTCACTATCCTGGGTAGACCTACCACAAAATCCATTGCAACATCCTCCCATTTCCACTCAGGGTTACCATAAGGCTGAAGCAACCTCGCTGGTCGCTGATGTTTAGCTTTCACCTGTTGATAGGTCAAACATCTGGCCACGTACTCCACCACATCATTCTTTATCCTGGGCCACCAGTACAACGTCCGTAGATCCTAATACATCTTCGTGGTACAAGGATGAAGTAAGTACGATGTAGTATGCGACTCATCTAATATCTCTCGTCCGATCCCCACATCAGCTGGAACACAAATCCGCCCCTGATACCATAGCAAACCAACCTCAGAAATAGAATAGTCCTTAGCTACCCCCGCTAAGACATTCTCTCTAACCTCCTGTAACTGTGAATCTAACAATTGACCCTCCTTAATCCGCTCTAGTAGGGTCGACTACAAAGTAACGTTGGCCAACCAGCCCACCACAAGTTCTATTCTCGCCCTGGTCATCTCATCAGCCAACTCTCTGGAAATCTCCAGCTCAATGCATCCGCCACTACGTTGACTTTTCTTGGGTGGTAAAGAATGTCACAGTCATAGTCCCTTACCAACTTTAACCAACACCTCTGTCTCATGTTCAGTTCCTTCTGTGTGAAGAATTACTTCAAACTCTTGTGATTAGTGTAAATCTCACACTTCTCTCCATACAAATAATGTCGCCACACCTTCAGTGCGAATACCACCGCTGCCAATTCTAGATCATGGGTAGGATACCACTGTTCATACTCCTTCAGTTGTCGTGATGCATAAGCTATAACTATCTCATTCTACATCAAGACACAGCCTAAACCCAACCTTGATGCATCACAATACACTACAAAGTTTCCTTCCTCCAAAGGAAGACTCAACATTGGTGCAGTAATAAGTTGTTGCTTCAATTCTTGGAAACTGTTCTCACACTTCTTTGACTAAACAAACTTTAGATTCATCCGTGTCAATTCTGTCATCGCTGCAGTGATCTTCGAGAAGCCTTCCATAAACTGTCTGTAGTAACCCGCTAAACCAAGAAAAATCTGAACCTCCGAGGCATTCCTTGGCCTCGGCCAATCTCTCACTGCCTCCACCTTAGATGGATCTACCTTAATCCCGTCCGCACCAACAATATGTCCAAGAAATGTCACTTCTGGTAGCCAAAACTCGCACTTCTTAAACTTGGTGTACAACTGATGCTCTCTCTCACCCTCTGCAAGACCTGTCGAAGAAGTTGCTCCTACTATACCTCTAAACTGGAGTACACTAGGATGTCGTCAATAGAGACGATAACGAATTGATCCAAGAAGTCCTTGAACACCATATTCATTAAGTCCATAAAGGCTGCTGGGGTATTGGTCAAACCAAACGTTATGACCAGAAACTCATAGTGCCCATACCTCGTTCAGAAGGTCGTCTTCAGTATATCCTCATCCTTGATCTTCAGCTGGTGATAACCAGATCGAAGATCAATCTTCGAGAATACCGTCTTCCCCTGCAGCTGATCGAACAAGTCGTCAACCCTTGGTAGAGGATACTTATTCTTGATAGTCAACTTGTTCAATTCCCTGTAGTCTATACACATCCTCAGAGTCCCGTCCTTCTTCTTCACAAACAAAACTGGAGCACCCCATGGCGAGTAGCTCGCCCTGATGAACCTAAATTCTAGAAGCTCCTGTAACTATATCTTCAGATCCTTCAATTATGTTGGTGCCATTCTATATGATGCTCTCGACACTGGCTCTGTCCTCGGTGCCAACTCAATGATGAACTAAATCTCCCTGTGCGGTGGCAACCCTGGTAAGTCCTCTCGAAAAACATCTAAGAATTGACAAACCAATCTAGTCTCTCCCGGCCCTGCTGGTAATACTCTGGTGGTATCTACCACAGTAGCCAAGAAACCTATAAATCTTCCCTGTAATAGGTCCCTAGCTCTCAGTGCTGAAATCATGGGTATGCAGGGTCAACATACCGTACCCACAAACACGAAGGGATCCTCGCCCTCCAGCTCAAAGGTCACCATCTTCTTCCTACAATCAATAGTTGCCCCATATCTGACAAGCCATTCCATTCCTAGAATCATGTCAAAGTCCTCCATATCTAGCTCAATCAAATATACTGAAACTTCTTTACCATCAACCATCACTGGCAGTGCTCTAATCCACCTCCTAGACACTACCAGTTCCCCTGTAGGTAATATAGTCCTAAACCCCGCAATACAGTACTCACTAGGTCTACATAATCTATCAATCACCTTATTAGACACAAATGAATGTGTAGCACCAGAGTCAATCAATACAGTAAAAGGAGAGCCAGCACTAGAAAGTTGACCTGTCACCACCGAGGGACTAGCCTCGGCCTCTGCCTGCGTTAGGGTGAACACTCGAGCTGGAGTCAAGCTGTCCACCTTCCCCGCTTCCCCTTTCTTCACTGTTGGGGAGTCCTTCTTGAGGTTTCCTACCACCTCACACACATAACAGGCCTTAGCCCGACATTCGCCCAGATGGCGTCTTTTGCACCTTGTGCACTCTGGATATCCTCCATGTATCACCGCCTCAATGACGACCATCCTGAGTACCTCGACCTCTCCTATCAGGACCAGGAGCGGTCAAAACATCAGGGGTCTTCCTCTTCAGATCACTAAGGCCTCCACCCTTACCAGACCCAGAGTATGGAGGCACCGCTCTGCGGCCCTCCCGCCTTGCAGCACCCCCCCTCCAGATCTTGTTCTCCGCTTCCTCAGCGGTAAGAGCCCTCTCAACAGCCTGGGCATAAGTTGTCCCCCCAGCAACTGTTGTAATCCTCACATCTTGGGCTATCATAGCATTAAGCCATCTGATAAATCTATCCTGCCTAGCTGCATCAGTAGGCACAAGATCTGGTGCAAACTTTGCAAGTTTGTCAAACTTCAGGGCATATTCTGTAAGTGTCATGTTGCCTTGAACCAATCCCACGAATTCATTAACCTTCACTGCCCTGATTGCAACATTGTAATACTTCTGGCTAAACAAATCCTTGAATCCATCCCAACTCATGGTAGTAACTTCTCTGGTCTCTGCAGCCACTTCCCACTAGATGCGGGCATCCTCTCTCAACATATATGTGGCACATGCCATTCTGTCATGACCCTCTACCTTCATAAAGTCCAAGATAGCAGTGATCATACTCATCCATTGTTCAGCTTTCAGTGGATCTGGTCCCCCTTCAAAAGTTGGAGGATGCTGCCTCATGAACCGCTCATACAACAACTCCCATCTGTTCCCAAGTTCCACTCGCTGAGCAATTGGTGCCACTGCAAGTGGAACAATAGGTGCAGCACTCCCTGATGGAGCCTGCGGTCTCAGTAAACGGATCTGCTCTTCCTGGCATTGGAGTTGGGCTTGCATACTTGCCATAATGTGCTGCCAGTTCTCAGGGACTGGCGGAGGGTTCTGGCCCTTGTCATCATCTCTAGTCTTAGACCTAGAGTCGACTAGTCGTGTAGATCATCTTGGATGCATAGCTATACAAGTTAATCTACAATCAACGACTCGGCGATCAGACTATGATGATAGGGTAATAATCCTTCCATAATCCACCATTGAACGCAATCAATCACAAGCAATCAAGATATAACAGTTCATCAAAATATTCATTCATATGTTCATTTACATGCATAACAATGCTAATAAGCATGACTCAAAATCATCACACAATAGTAAAGGGCCAGGCCTTATCAGTATCTCATGCTCCCTATTAATCAAACATATATCACCATTCATATTTCTTTCCAATCATTTAAGCATATTGTTGGTTTTTATGATCAAATCAGAGATTATACGCAGCGGAACAACAATCAACTTGTTAATTTAATCCCATAAGATTTCAAGATCTACTTCTTCTCATGCATATATATATTGAATCAAAGACTTGAATAGAAAAATTACCTCAGGTCCTTCCTTGCTGCTATCTTTTTGTATGGCAAAATCCTTGAGATCTCACACCAAGATCTTCCAAAATGTTCTCAGCACACAAAGAACGAGTATGGGCTCGCTATACAAAATAATAGGCAAAATCTATTTATCAGATGTTCTCAACACATGAGATCTGATAAAGTTCGGACCTAGGTTTTGTGAAGAACAGTGACTTTTGTATATTTCACTGTTCTCTTTCTCTGAGAGAGATTTCTTGATCTTTTTCTATCCTTGAAAAGTTACGTTCTGAAAAAGTGATATCCTATATTTAATATATCCAATCTATTAAAATAAAATCTTAGTTATTTTAAACAATTTGAAAATAACTAATCAGTTATCAGATTTTTGTTTAAATAATAATATTTTAATCATATTACAATATCTCATTATTTATTTAATATTTAAATAACTAAAATTGTGGAACCAAGAAACTTTCTCAGTCTCTTATGCGTGTAGCACAGTGACTGTGCACTGTGCTACACGTGTACCGCATGCTAGTGATGGCATGTGATTTTTCCCAATTTTTATTATTATTTAAATACCAAAAATCCCAAAAATAAATTAATTCAAAATTAATTATATTTTTGTTAAATCAAATAATTAATTAATTACACATAATTATACAATAATTATGTTTGATACATAGAAAAATATTTTACTTATCAAATAAGTCCTTTTTGCCCATTTTTGTATTTACCTTTGTCAGTGTTTATTTGAGCCATTTCGGGGACCACGGACCTATAACATTAAGCTCCAATAAATTGAAACTAAATAATTAAACTCTTTAATTATAATAGTTAATTAATTAATTCTGATATTTCTCCACTATAAATTTAGAATTGCACTCTTTATGTTATAGATATACTTTTACAGAAATCTTATTCTAAGCTGTCCGTTGATATAACCATCTTACAATAGTTCAACTCTCTAATTAATTAGTTTATAAATTAGAATGGAATAATTACCATTTTACCTTTCTAATTTACTTCTTATTCCTTAAGTACCATTAATTCACTAGTGAATAATTAATCTATAATCTAATTATAGATTTGAGCTTAAAATCATTCAGTTCCAGAATTAACCCTTAAGGGAACTAATATACGATCCGTTAGGAAAGATTAGATTCTGTATTGTTGATACATATTCCCAGACATCATATTCCCAGACATCCATGATATTAAATCTCCAAAACAAAATTCATTAGCCTCATTCTTTGAAGACACCTTAACGAATGAATCAAAATATTTAATAAACATGAACAGGAGTTCATGAACACTTAGGATTTAGGTTGATCTATAAATGATCATCAGTTATGATACGAATTACAAGACTTTATTGTTAAATGGTTTTTGGATAAAGACTTTAATTCATATCGGTCCATGTCATATATAATCATATTATATAAAGCACCTTTACCGAGATGTCTTACCACATCAATAATCCGAATCTAGATTATTTGTATCATTATGATACTCAGTAAACCGTACTTACAACTCCAATTAAAGAATTCCATAACTTTAATTTGTTGTTGTTGATGACTATTTTTATTCATTCATGTGATCTTAATTCTCTTGTACTAATACAAGATCACATCCTCAATAATGAATATGGAATTTTTCTGATATTTACAAAATTATTCAAACAATAATTTAACAATCTAAATATAACAATAATAATAAACCATTGTATTTATTTATTCACAGAAAAAACAAATGTCTTTTACATGATTTTAGGACACACTCCTAACACATATAAACATGCATACACAATTGCCAAACCCTGAGTCGAGCTTGTCTTTAGCAGTGGATGTACATGTCCAACCAGTCTTCAGAAACCCTTAAACCTAGGACACTCTAATACAAAGTTGTACACCCTGGATAACCAAGGTCGCCACACTATGTGTTTATAAAGGTGCAAGACTTGCTAATAAAGTCATATAGTGGAAAATGTTACCCTAAAGTTATAATTAGGTTAGGGTTAAAAGATTTATGTCAAAAACTGGAAATTTCTCATTAAAATAAAGGTTTAATACATGGGATCCCAAAACAGGTTTTAAAGGACAATTTACAAAAGTTTCAAAGTTTATATACAATCACAAGCCACTCTAATGGCAAAATAGGCACTTTAGGTTCTCCTGTCCCTATATCATTCCTTGGTCGTGGCGGCCGAACAACTGACTATGTACATTCTGCCCTAGAGCTCTCCTACTCAGGACTGGTCCAGCTTGCCCTTGCATTTACCTGTGCCACGTAGCACCTGTGACCCAAGGCCAAACAAGAAAACCATAATGCATAGCATAAGTAACAATCAATAGACAGATAATTCACAAATCACCAATCAGATACTCAGCAAGTCACATTATTCATATAATTAATGATACCAATCTGCAAACCAATAATCAATCATCTAGATAATAAACATACCATAATCATCAAATTAACAACAATAAACATATCACATAATATCTAGGGTCGACACCATTAGGCCACACCCTCTGCCTACTCTACTAACTTCGGCTCGCTTAGGCCGAGCTCAGTGATTATATACTTAACCTCAGCTAACAATGGTTGAGCCACGTCCTGTGTGTAAATATGGATTCCGACACTCTTAGGCTGTTTATCTCATATCCCCATGGCATAATACCATTATATGACATCGCAAGCAAGTATAGAAACTCTTAGTCCCAACATAACCACATAACTGGGTGCGGTTTTCTTACCCTTGATTCTGAGCGCTTTGGTTAATAAAAATGATCCTCGAGCATGATCTCGTCCAAGCCCTAGCGTACACCTAGTCACAACCGTAAAATAGAACCCTTATTAACAATCAATTCTGTAACCTAACTTCGGGACCAATCCTGAGCCCTCTGGAAGCCCTAATTCCACCAAACAGGGTGGTGGATGCGACCCCCAAGCCCCTAAGCAAAAACCCTAAGAAAAATACCCAAAACCCATTTCTTGAGGCAGGGTAGCGCTACAACGCTACAAGTAGAGACAAACGCCCCCCAGAAAGCCAAGCATAGCGTTGTAGTGCTCTAATGCTAGTGCTACAGCGCGACAAACATCACCAGCAACCCTCTAAGTTTTTCCTCCGAATTTCCCCAAGCCAAAACACCATAAATCCCCTCTAAACCTCAACCACACTTAAAATTAAGCCTACCATCCACTATATCTCATTAAACATGGCCCAACAACATCAAACATGGCCACATGCACCATCAAACACAGAAAACTAAGATTGATCTTGAAGCTCAAGAACTTAACCAGAAAACCTAGAAATTCAAATGATCAAGCCCATAAATTTTTACCTTTAATGGAGAATCCAACCCTAGGTTGCCCTCTCTGCCCTTCCATCCTTTAGTTCCTCATTTTCCCAAGCTCAAATCCTTGAATTCCCATCCAAAGTTCAGATTCAAAGATCAAACATAACAAAATTCAGCCATCCCAAAAAAAAACTAGAAACCTTACCTTAATTGGACACTAACTTCAGCTGAACCTTCTAGCTTCACCAAGAACCAAGTCCCAAGCTGTAGAGTCCAAGAACTTTACTTACCTAGTTAGATAGCAGTAGTAATAGTAATAACTAGTAGTAGTTATAGTATGTTTATTAGTGTTGATTTTGGTTCAAGCCGGGACTTAGTTGGACACTCGTAGCAACACTTGTAGATTTTATAAGTTTATCCTATAGTTTAAGAATATTAATTATAACCTAAGGTTTGATTAATATGACTGATTATGGAGATGATAGTTATTATACTATAAGTTTTAGATAGACCCAATAAGATAATAACACTTGTCATGTGTATGTTTAATGAGAAATTAAGTATTTTTGAGGAATAGTTTATTAAGAGTAATATTTGAAAATCCTAGAGTCTGCCAGCAGCTTTGAAATCATTAAAGGACTTAGTCAAGGTTGTTTACTCAATTCAAATTAGGCTGAAAAAGTGTAATTACGTGTATAATATTTCAGCGTATGTCGATATATCGCAGCTCTAGGGGCGATATATCGCCACACGGGGATACGAAAAACACGTAACTTCGCACAACAACTTCGACGAGCCTCGAGAATATCAGTCCAGGAAATATATCGCCTAGCATGGGCAATATATCGGCTACAGTTCATGATTTTTGAATAATTTTGAAACCGAGCTCATTTTAATCCTTAACGTCTTGATAAATCCAGAATCTTTTTGACTGAGTCTTCAGCCTCTACTGAAAAATTATTCAAATGTTTTTCAATTAAAAAGACATTATTTTATTCAAGCCAAATGAAGATCTTTTCATTCTTGAACTCTATAAATAGGACCTAGTACCCAGCCATTTCTTCATTCTTCAAGCTGAGTTCAGAGCCTACAAGCTGCTAGGTTTACTTTAGAGTGTTAAACACTTGGGTTGGGATTATAAGCTTTATCATTATAAGCTTACTAAACACTTAGGAAGTAACGTTTATAGTGTATATTGGTTTCGAGGTGTAGTTCGGTCATAGAAGTATTCCAAAGTATTCCTATTCTTAGTTCCTTTCAGCATTGTTTCATTAGTTTTTATAGTTTTTCTCTACTCAAATCCTAACTCAGTATTTTTTATTCTTGGTTAGGCATCTAAGTTCTTTGAACTTGAGGTTCTTGTTTGTAAGTATCTTTCTCAATGGTTTAGTTCATTATTTTCATCTCTTTCTTTTAGAATACTCACCTTTCTCATTAATGGTTTTTAGGAGTGTTCCAAAATCCCGACCTTGTTCTCATCATCCCGGTATTTTGGTAAGGAAAATAGGATAGTTCTTATGTGATATGTGCTATGTGCTATGTTTATATAAAAGTGTTATGATTATGCTATAGTATGACTTTATGTGTTATGATATATGTATGTTTGGGGATTATAGTTGTTATATAGCAAACCTTATCACTTTTATGTTTTGGGGCTTATAGTTGCTATATAGCAAACCCCCAACACTTTTATGTTTTTGGGGCTTATAGTTGCTTAACTAGCAAACCTCATTATAGTACGAGGCTTATAGTTGCTTAGTTAGCAAACCCCAATAGTCACCATGTACATGTGTTAGAATTATGATATACGTGTTATAGTATATGATATATGTTCATAGTTTATGTGTATGATTATGTTTTATGCTTGTTGTAGATTTTCCTTGCTGGGCATTAGGCTCATTCCTTTATGTTTATTTGTGCAGGAAAATAGTTATGGCGGCGGGAGGGTTCTTGGCAGCTTGGGAATGTGTATTAAGGGAGAATGGAATCAGTGGACTGCGTGAACAATTTGAGGATGAAGTTGTTTAAGTCTTTTAAATTATTATTTATATTTATTTCCGCACTTAATTTTGTAACCAATTTATTTAAGTTATGTTCTATTTTATTTTTAAAAAATGGGATCCCATATCCAAACTGAATTTTATGTATGTTAACTTTAGTTTTACTATTTTTAATAAAGTTACTAATATTTTGTATGTAAGCTTTTCTTACGATTAGTGTCTATGAATAGTAGTTATTAATGATCCAAAGTCTAGAATAGTTGGGTCGTTACACAAGCTCTAGCCTAAACCTCCTATGAGTTTACAGCTTGAAATTTCAGAATAATGGGTGAAGGGAGAAAGAAACCGCGTGGGAGAACAAGGAGTCTCTGTTTTTCTTCTTTCTTTCCTTCCTTCAGTTTCTACTATTTTCTACAACCTCCACTAAGTCCGAAAAAAAGAAAGAAAAGCCTTATCCCTTTTTTAACCATCAAATGACCATTTTGCCCTCTCAAATAAACCTAAGTTTGTAAACAATCTAAGGGCATTTTGGTCATTTGTTCCCAATTCCTGCTAATTCCTCAAGTATTCCTAATATTTACCACTTAATTCCCATCATCTAATTAATCACCTACTGTTTTCCCCAAGGTCTAAAAATCTCCAATATATTTCCCTGATTCACAAAAAAATACCCCCAGGCTCCCTCGAGCCGGTTATAAACCCCCGCTGTGACTATTTCGCTAAACCACTCACTAGGATCACTTCGAGCCAAAAGCTGCAAATATATCCACATAATAATGTGGTCTGAACAATTTATCGCAAATAATTACATTTATGCCTTCAACTGGCCAAAATTATGAATATGCCCTTATAATCTAAATAGGGCCTACATGCATACTAATACTCATAATCATGCATCTCATATATCCATATAATCATGTAAGCATGCTTATCACATAATCATGCATTTAATCATTTAAATCACACATAAACTAATTATGCCCTCCCGGCACACTAATCAAGGCCCTTAAGCCTTATTAGTAATTTTTGGGTCGTTACATTCCAGGTATGGATCAGCCACTTGTCTTGTACATTGATAACAGTGGGGCTGTAGCTAATTCAAAGGAACTGAGAAGTCACAAGAGGGGAAAGCACATCGAGAGTAAATATCACTTGATCCGAGAGATAGTCAATAGAGGAGATGTTGTTGTCTTGAAGATAGATAATCTTGCAGATCTGTTCACAAAGACTTTATCTATTAAATCTTTTCAGGGTCATGTAAGAAGCATGGGGTTAAGCGAAATGCCTCATTTTCTTTAGGGCAAGTGGGAGATTGTTTGGAATTGTGCCCTAAAAGCAATTGTAGTAAACAATCGTTTTAATGAAATAAATAAATGAATTGAATTATTGCATATATGTAGCTTATGTACTATATTATTGCTAATAATATAAAGTAAATACCAGAAAATTTCCAAGTTCATCTATGTGGTCTCAATCTCATATTGGTATGAGAGGATTGAGATAGAGATAATGAACTTAAATAGTTCATAGTAAAATAAAGTTATGGAATCTTTAGATTAATTACTGCTAGTACGGTCCACTAGTATTATGAATGCATAAGACCTAGATCTGGGTTACTAGTGTAGTAGGGCACTTTAGTGGAGGTACTTTGCATGCTGAAAGTATGTAGAACTGGACCATATGTGTTTTAATAATACTTGTTCAAATATCGTTTCGTAGTATTATAAAACACATCAACTAATGACATATACAAATTGATCTTATTGCTGACGTTATTATGAACTCCTATATATGTTACTTGATCCTTTGATTCATGCGTTACGGTTTGTCAAAATGTTCAGGCTAAGAACAATTGTTTTGGGGACTCAATGATGTATATGGTTGGGGACATAGTTTAACATATATGGAATTTATACCTTTTTATAGATTGAATGGTGATTCCCTTTTGGGTTGGCTTTTGGAACTAAAAAGGTTATTGACGTCAAATTCATAATCAGATTATGAATTAACCTTCACTAGTAAAGTTAATGGTACACTACAAATCAAGATATAATAAAAAGGTAAAACAATAATTTTATTCCCATTTAATTATGAATCATCAATAGAGGATTAATTTGTATGTAATGATTATATCAATGGACACTTTGTGGTTACAATAAAATACTCAGTAAATATATGTTTTTAATTCTCAAGAGTTCAGTCTCATATTTATAGTGGAATAATCATGAGATTAATAAATATGATTATTGAATCAAAGAGTTTTGGTTAATAATCATTTATTGGAGCTTGGAATTATCAGTCCATAGGTCCCCGAGGCGGCTATATCAACTCTAATCAATGTAAGAGTTGATACAAGGGTTAAACTGTGAATGGGCCATTTGAGAGAATATTTATTGTTCGAGATAAATGTGCAATTATGTAATAATTGAAGTTGCACAATTTATTATTGCATTTATGAAATTTTGAAATTGTGCAGAAATAAAAGAAATTGATTTTAATCAATTATTTTATTTAAGTGTGAATAAATAAATATGGATAGTCAAAATTGGTTTTGGTTATTATATTCATTTAATTAATAATAAGATGATGATGAAAATTCAAATTTTGAATTTTGAAATTTAAGTTGTTATCTTTTTCCTTAAAAAGATGATACTTTATTTGAATATCTAATTATTAATTAATTAAAAGTAAAAACAAATGAAAAATCAAAATCTCATTTTTCAGAAATAGGACACACACATAGGGCTTGGACTGCTTTGTGCGTGTGGCACATATGATTTTATCAGATATTGGTTTTTCATTTTTATTTTTTAATTAATTTATTACACATTTTAAAAGGGGTTTAAAATGGAATGTTAGATTTTTGTCTATTATAATTATTATTATAAAATGTGATTGATTTTTCTTCATTATTATTATTATGGTAATAATGTCTATATATTCTATTTGATATAAAATAGAAACAACAAGTTTTTGACAAGTTTTATACAGAGAAAAAGAACTATCATGTTTTTCACAAAAAGAAAAATATTTTCTCTCTAGCCTATAATCAAAAGTCTCATGTGTTGAGAATACTTTTGATTCACAAAATTGATCCTTGTTCTCCATGTGCCCACCCACATCTTGAGGTGTATAGAACGTCTTGGAATATCTTGGTGTGAGTACTTAAGCAATTATAGGAAGGTCGAAACATATACGAAAAGATGCAAGGATTCTTGATAGGCTACAAGAGGTAATTCATTTTTGTATTATATTTCATATTCAATTTATATATTGATTAACATATTGCATATTAAAAGATCCTAATATAAATATTTTTTATATGAAAATTTGTGTTGTATACCATTACCTCAATTTCCGCTGCGCACTAGGAACCGTTCCAAATACTGAGACTCCTCCTTGGAAGTTAGTAACTTGCACATTGATGACTTGTCAGCAATGTAGCCCACCTCCAAGGACTTCTTGGGGGATAAGCCATATAGGTCGCCACATGTCTCTTATTGTTGAAGTGGACAATAGGCCGAAAAAGGTTTGGAACATTCACCCCCTCAAATCTATAGCATGCTTCGTGTGATAGAGAGTTCTCTCCAGTTGACACGTGGAAAAAAGATATTAGAGGACCTTATTGATAAGTCTATGTTCGGTCATACATGTGTCAAACATAAGGGGCCACCTCAGAATTGGAGCTGGGGTCTGTTGGTAGGAGACGCATCGATTCCCTAGTGGTAAAACCTCAAAAATTGCCTTAATTGCTTGGCTAGGTGGCATGAGACCAGTGGTCGGACCTCTATCAAAGTATTAAATGTGAGGGACAATTGTCACTTGCTGACTGGTCAAGACTCTGCAAATTCCTTTTCTAGCCTGTCCCGAGGAGTAGGCTGTTAACTCAATGGATGTCTCGAGATTGTACTTTCCAAGGTGAGCAGTCCAATGGTACTCGAGTACCTGTGATAACGATTTTCCTGTTGATTCAAATTTAGGAGGGGTCTATTTAAATCCAAGACCCTTCTTCTTTCCCCTTCACTAGAAATCCTTCTGCCATTCTTGCATTTATCCGCATAAAGACTACATATCAGACCTATCAGTGCTTCTTATCACGTAAGTCTCTTTTCCCTGAGTTTTCTCTTTCAAGGTTAGGTATGTGGTCTAGAACCTATCGATCTGTCCTAGCTTTAGTCCCCACACAGTGTTACTTTTGACTTTAAGGATTTCTAACATTAGGGATCTCTAGGGTTTACTTCCCCTTCTAGGTCTTTCCCTATTCCTCTCATGACCTTTTGCGAGCAGTATCTTTCAATTTTGCATGTTAACTGGAATACCTTGGTGTTCCTCTTTAACCAAGTGCTTGACTTCCCTTTTATTGTTTCTATTGTCCCGTGACTCTGAACTTGAAGAGTTAAGCGTACACGAGCCAGAAAATCAGGCTGTTGGGGAATCTCCCATGTCAAGGAATTTATGTTTAAAGAGGGAGAGACAAGAATGTGAGGACTTATCCACATCAAGGGAAACTGCGGCTTGCGAGCTTAGAATGCTCCACGTAGGAAGGCGTCAAAGGCTTGTCAAAGGAACTCAGGCTATCACCACATCTGGTCCATTATCTTCCTTAGTTGGAATTAGTGTGGCGCTACTTGGTCCGATGACTCAACATCTACAAGCTTAAGAAGGACCTTCAGCTGCCCTACAATCCCTAGGCCCCACACTAGACCCTTGGGCTCCTCCCCCCAGGGCCACACAATTTGAACCAGAGAACATCATTTTCAAACTAACGTCAATGGACATGCTGAGAGCTGTCGAAGAGCATTACAGAATCTCCTCCACTCACTTCATTAATAGGATCCCTAATAGGATAGGGATGGCTTGTTATGATTACAATGGGTTCACGGCAGGGAGACAAGCCCACTTAGAAGCAGGTGCGACCCTTCCACTCCACCAGTACTTTGTTGACTTCATGTTGTCGATGTGAATCTCACACTTTTAGCTTATTCCCAACACCTACCAACTATTGGCGACGTTCTACATTTTGTGCAAGGAGTGGGATTGGATCCTCCCGAGCCCCAAGGAGCTTCACTATCATTTCAGACTGAAAGTGACTCCCAAAAACGACATTCGGGAGGAAGATGGATTTTACCAGTTGACGAAGTGGGCATCACCCTACCGAACTCTCCACCACAATGAGAACAAACCTCGAGAATCCAAGAAAAAATCTTCTTCTCAATGGGCTTTGACACCCATAACAATCATTGGCACCATTTGGCCTTAAACTGAGTTGGTAAGTGATTGTACTGCCATACTCCTCTTTTCTACGACTTTACACTTTCTTAAGGTTGCATTAGTCTCGTCACTACATGCATGAACATTGTCAATTCTCTTTAGGGTTATCATACATTCCTCATTGAATGCATTAAATTCAATTAAGGTCACAAAGATCTCATCATAAACAATTATGGTTCAATTTACAATTACCATATCTCACATGATGATCAATAACTTTATAAACAAAACAAGTATAACAATAACTCTTGAATTGTTTATTAACATTCACCATTTCACTATTAACATAAACAATAAAATGAAACTCACAAAAATTTTGCACCAACCACATTTCATTCAAATTCTTAAATTCTACACATTTAGAAATAAGGAATTTGATGCTACGAATATTCTTAAGTATGTAATCCCATTGTGTTGTCTCATCCTTTGTTGATGAAGGCTTTGAATCCATATCCACATTCATGTAGATCATATACAAATAGAACTTTCTTTGATCTTTAATGGTTATGTGTTCAACACAAACAAAATCTTGAAACAAGGATTTGATGAAGAATGTAGAAGATGAACAAATTTCCCTTATTGTTGATTGTGCAAAACACAAAAATAAAGTAATTAGAGATAGCGATTTTGATTGTTGGGAATTTATGGCTTTACACTTTCTTAATCAACAATACATAATATGAATAGTTCAATTTTACAAACCCTAGATGCTAATCAAGAAGCCTATTCAAAGTATGAATGCAAAACTTGATAATCAAAGAACCATGTTCATGGTATGAATGCAAATCTTGAAAACAAATTATTAAGTGATTAATGATTATAAGATGAACATAGAAATATTTAATTATCAATACTAACAACATAAACTCAATAGAATGACAAAATACAAGATTAGGGTTAGAGAGATACAACCTTTCTTTTTGAGCAACTTAAATATTCAACTTGCGAAACTTTTATGGCTTATACACAATAAGAATATTATTGTCCTAAAATCTCTATTCCAAAGCTTCCCTAATTGCTTAAAGCTTCAACCAAGTGGAATGAGATTTAGGATTGAACAAGCCTTAAAACTCATTCAAGTCAAGCAATGCTTGATGAGTTTCTTGGAGAAGAATTTGGTCTTTTTGAGCTAGAGATAGGGAGAGATAGAGAAAGAGAGAGAGGATAGATAGAGATTGGAGAGAGTGATCATGTCTTACAAAACTCTATGAGAACCCTTTTATAGTGTCAGCATCGTCATTAGGTCTAACAATTAGGATTAGAGGTAATTAACTCATCATTTGGAGCTTATTTTTCGTATTTGTACGGACAGATCAGACTATACATCACCTGAATGTAAGGAATGTGTCACCTGCCAGGCGATATGTTGCCTGCTGGGGCTTTTGAGCCCCTTCACATTTAGGCAATGCAATGCCTCTTAGGAGGCGATGCATCTCCACCCCCTCTGATGGTTGACCCTTCCAATGGTCCTAGAATTGATCCAAATGCTACCAAACTTTTTGGGGATCCTTAGATACCACCATGTATCACTTTAGACCCATAAAAGTCACTTTTAGATGCCTACTACACAATCTTGTGTTTTTACTTCAACTTAAGTGAAAATCGTTAAGTGTTTTGCACCTCAATGTGTAAACATCTTAACTTTTATATTTAACCAATCTCAACATTCCCGCAATTGGTTAAATATAATCCTCTCTTCGTAGCTTAATTATTTTGGTGCATAAAATAAAGTATCTTTTGATTTGAACTTTACCTTAGTGAATGTATTACAAAGTCTCATCGAAGTCATTGGTGTCTTAATGATTAAACCAAGTACTCCTTAGGATAAAACCAATAACACCTCAAACAAGTCCACTTGACTATTCATTTTCCCACTTTTCTCGCTTATCACTCATATAGCCATGTGCTCATCCATTTCATGAACTTTCCAGGGAGAAAATCCAACTCCCATGAGAGGAGGCACAACCTCTAAGTTCACATAGGTGAAGCTTTTACAACATATTTGATACCTTTAGAGAAGGTCGTTGCACACAACTAAACTTCATTAAAAGCCCTTGCATTAACTCTTACTTGGTACCAACCAACACTAACCATCTTGGATAGAACTCACTAAAGTTTTAGTGTTAAAACCATTCACTTATCAATGACTTCTTCTTGCCCGTTGAATTCTTTCCATTGTTGTTCACAAGTTTAGAGTTGGGTTGTCATCATCGGTGAATCTCTTATTCTAGGAGTTTTAGTCCCATCCCTTTTGCAGTGGAACTTACTAACATCTTCACAAGAGGTTTCGTAAATAGATCCATTAAGTTCTCACTTGTCTTAACATATGAGATTGATATGATTCCATCTTGAATCAATTCTCTCACATATTCATGCCTTAGAGTTACGTGTCTAGACTTCTCATTATATATGTCGTTATAGGCTCTGGCTAATATGGTATGACTAACACAATGTATCCAGATCGTCGATACATTTTTCGTAGAATTTGGATATCCACTATGATATCCCTTAGTCATTTGTGCTCTTCGCTGGTTGCCGCTAGAGATATAAACTCATTCTCCATGGTTGAGTAAAATATATTTTTGTTTCATTGGGCCCCAAGAGACCGGTCCTCCTTTGAGCATAACACCCAACCAATGGTGGAGAGATTATCTCCTACGCTCGATGTCAAACTTTTATTGGAATATCCCTCAAGTGTATTAGGAAACTTTGAATATTAGAGGCATAACTTTGGGGTCTACTCAAGGTACCCTAGAACTCTCTCAATTACATTCCAATGTTCGATACTTGGATTGCTAGTAAACCTTCTTAGTTTACTAACCGCATATGCAATATTTGCTCTTGTACAATGAGCGATGTACATTAGACTTCCCAGTGCACTTGCACACTCAAGTCGAGCCACCTTTCTACCATTATTCTTTTCAAGCTTTATGCTTGAATTACATGGTGTATTCACCTCTTTGATTTTAGGCATAACCCCCACTATTTCTTCTCACTTTTATACCAAAAATGCATCGACCTCTCCAAGATCCTTCATCTAGAAAGTGGAAGATAGAAACCTCTTCTCATTACTCAAAGTCAACAATCATCAATATATAGACACACCAAGATGACATAGCCATCACAAGTCTTAGATTATAAGTACTTGTCCACATTATTGTGTCTAAACCCATCCGAAACAATAACTTTATCAAACTTACCATGCCATTGTTTTGGTGCTTGTTTTAAACCATATAATGATTTAACAAGCCTACACATTTTATGTTCATTCTTCCTTAGAACAAAACCCTCCGGTTGTTCCATATAGATCTCCTCATCGAGATCTCTATTTAGGAATACCATTTGGACATCGATTTGATAAACATCAACGTTATATATTGATGATAAGGCAAACAAAATTCTTATTGTGTTTGTCCTAGCAACCAGTGCATACATGTCAAAATAATCGATTTCTTTCTTTTGTTTAAACCCTATAGCTACTCATCTAGCTTTGAAGGATTTGTGTGTGCCATAACTGTGATATTTCCTCTGAAGTACCCACTTGTACCGAATTGGTTTTGAACCTTGTTAATCTTTTACTGATTCCCATGTGTGGTGTTACATAATTGAATCTACATCATCATAGAATGCCTCCTTCCAAAAATATAGTCTCTCAAAGTAATTTCTTCTTGGTAGGTTTTGGGATCATCCTCAATAGGAAGAACCACAAGAAACTTCCATGTGACATCTTCAAGTCTACCATAGAGTATCACTACTAGAGAATATTTCTCAATTTATCCCAACTCTTTAAGCCTTTGGCTTCTCCGAGACAATATTGGTTGCTCAATAACCTTTGGATCTTTCTCTTTATGAGACTCTCCAACACATGTGGGTTCTTGAGAGTTTTCATCACAATATAGTATATTCTCAAAGAACTCCACTTCTCTTGATTCAATTATCACATTAGACTCCAAGTCTAATAGCCTATAGGCATAGCCTACAACTGCACACTTTACGACCCTTGGACCCAACTTGGTCCTTTTAGAGTTCGTGCTCTTGCAATATGCAAGGCACCCTCACACTTTAAGATAGCCTAGCATAGGCTTATTTCCTCTCCATAACTCATATGGAGACACATTGTTATTTTTCATAGGAATTCAATTCAATATACGACACGCTGCAAGCAAAGCTTCACCCCACAAATTGTAACACAATTTAGCATGTAAAGGGATAGAGTTAATCATCTCAAGGTAAGTCATATTCCTTTTTTTATCCATTACATTTTGTTGTGGAGTGTATGGTGCAATGCATTCATGTATAATATCATGTTTTTCACAAAACACATTAAAATTATTTGAAAAGTATTCACCACCTCTATCACTTCTAAGAGTCTTTATATTCCTTTCCAATTGATTTTTTTACTTCGGCTTTATAGATTTTAAATGCATTAAATATCACATCCATACTATTAAGTAAATACATATTAGTATACCTAGAGAAATCATCTATAGAAGTCATGAAATATCTATTTCCTCCTCTAGTAAACATTTCATTCAATTCACATAAATCACTATGTATTAAATCTAGCAAGTTTAAATTTCTTTACCATTTTAGATTTAATGCATGTTCACATTTATCATACTCATTCACATCACAAATAATAAATCCATATATAACAACTCTTTTAATTGTGATATAACCTCTATGAGCAAGTCTATTATGGCACAACATAATAGAACTAGAATTAATCACATTACAAGAATTAGATGCCATATTATTATTGTCATTATCAAGAGTAAAAAGTTTGATCATCCCATCACATGAATAACTCTTTTCCACAAAAGTAACCAATTTAGTCAAAATGAGTTTACCTAATTCAATCTCCTTTTTAATACCGAATTTACTCAATAGACTTCCACTCCTAATGTTTCTAGTCATATCGAGAACATATAAAACATTACTTAGGGTCACTTTCTTTCCATTAGTGAAGAACACATGAATGCAGCCCCTTCCAAGTACCTTGGATATCTTTTAATTTCACATTTGGACATCAAGTCCCACCTTTGCCCTTTCATAGGTTTTGAAAAGAGTTTTATCATAGGTAGCATGAATAATGACACAAGTATCATACCACCATTTTTCCACCTTTCCTTGGGTTGTATTAACTTCACTCAAGGTTGCAATGATCTCAACATCAAATGCATTGGCCTTGTTATCATTACTTAGGTTTACAATGATCTCATCATCAAATACATTGACTTAGTATCTTCACTTACTCTTGCAATGATCCCATCATCATTTGCATTGACATGTTCACCTTGTCTTAAGGTATCATTAGTCTCATCACTATATTCATGAACTATGTCAATTCTCTTTAGGGTTATCATACATTCCTCATTGAATGTATTATATTCAATTAAGGTCGGAAAGATCCTATCATCAATTGTATTAACCTTAATCTCATTATGGTTAATTTTACAATTACCACATATCACATGATGATCAATAAATTTATAAACAAAACAAGTATAATAATAATTGTTGAATTGTTTATTAACATTCACCATTGTACTCTTAACATAAACATTAAACTCAGAAAATATGGCAGCAAACACATTTCATTCAAATTCTTAGATTCTACACATTTAGAAATAAGGAATTTGATGATACCAATCTCCTTAATTATGTAATCCCAGTGTTTTGTCTCATACTTTGTTGATGAAGACTTTGAACCTATATCCACAATCATGTAGAGCATATCCAAATAGAACTTTCTTTGATATTTCATAGTTATGTTTTCAACACAAACCAAATATTGAAGCAGTGATTTAAAGGTTGTAGAAGATGAGCCAATTTCCCTCATTGTTGATTGTGCAAAACACAAAAAGAAAGTAATTAGATATATATATATATGTTAATAGTTGGGAATTTATGCATTTACACTTTCTTAATCAACAATGCATAATAGGAGATGTTCAATATTACAAACCCTAGATGCTAATTTAGAACCTTATTCAAAGTATGAATGTAAACCTTGATAATCAAAGAACCATGTTCATGGTATGGACCTGAGCTACCTTGGGGACGATGAAGCCTATGTCTGGGGCCTCTGTGTAGAGCGCTTGAAAGCCAAGAAGCCTTGTTTGAACAATTTTCTAACTACTCATGGGCCTACTAGCCTCGAAGATGTCGCCGTCCTTGCTGCCAAACTAGCCCTAATGTCCTCAAATGCTCCTAATAGCGGTGATGGGCTACCCTCTCAGTCGCCTTGTCAACTTTTTGTGTGTGTATTTTTTATAGGTCTTTGGGTCTTTAGAGCTCAAACTTAATAATGATCGTTCTCTCGAGCCCTTTGTACATATACTATAATGTAATATACAACTCTTTTTAATTACATGTCTCTTTCCTTTAAATTAGTCAATTACTTTTTATGACTTTCACACATGTAGTTTTGGCATCTAGGCTTCGTGATGCTCTCAGGTTGTCATTGTGAAGATTGATACCATTGTAGCTTGACCATGTACAAGTGTTAGGCAACCTTATGCCTACCAGTTTTAAGTATTTGAGTTATTTTTAACATTATGGCCTTTGGCGCACCCAATCCCACATGCTCCAAACCTAGGTTTGCACCTTCGTCCTTTTTTTGGGTTTTTGTGTACTTATTCGTCTGGCACTAGGGCCCGTGATGTGCTAAGGACTTGTAGTACCGTTACTCATTTTTTTTTAGTTGTATTCCATTATTTTTCGAACTCTAAGGTACCCTCTTCAGGTTCCTCTTGTCCGAGTTGATTTATGTATTTAAAGCTACAATTAGATCTGTTGCCTTTCACGTTGAATTCAGGTCCTAGGACATAGTAGTTGCGAGTATGCGATGCTCGGAGACCGTGTTTGAGTTCTAGCATACTTATTATTGACACTAACATTCTTGAAAGTTTCATGTTCCTTTTATTTAAGTTCAACTTAGGTCTTGCCTGCTAGAACTGTTGCCTCTGAGTGATTCAAGCCCTACTCATCTGCCCCCTAAGTGATTAAAGATTTATAGTCTGTGATCATTTTTTTTTGGATCTTTGGGTGAATCAAGTGCGGTGCCATAATCGACGCGTAATTTAAGCAATATCTTTCCGAAATACCTCATATCGTGTTTTAGGACCACACAATTTTCATTAATTTCTACTCATTGTTCATTACATAAACAAAGTTGAAAAAAGGAAATTGCAAGAAGTAAATGTTTGCTTAAACTTTCACTAGTAATATCAGCAAAGGTGCTCGACATTAAAGGCGTGCGATATTAATTCTCCATTCAGCCTGTCCAACTTGTACATCCCTGGCCTGACGACCTCTTTAACTTGGTACAGACCTTGTAGTTGGGGCCCAGCACTCCCACTCCTAGATATTTGGTGGCAAAGAACACCAGTCGAAGGACGAGGTCCCCTATCAATAACTTTCGATACTTTACCCTGGAGTTAAAATATCAAGTGACCTTTTGCTAGTACGAAGCAACTTGAAGCTGCGACAACTCGCGATATTCTTCGACCATCTCTAATGACTTATGAAGTAGTTCATTGTTCATCATTGGGTCATAGATAGCTCGTTGATGGGTAGGAATAACTGCCTCCACTAGGAGTATGACTTTGCATTTGTATACCATGGAGAAAGGTGAGTGGCCGGTTGATGTCTGAGCAGTGGTTCGAGCAGAAGTATAGCCTATTTTTGAGGGACGTCTTAAGTGTTTTATTCACAACTTCTACTTGGTCGTTAGCTTAGGGGTGTGCTATAGTCAAGAAGCTCTTGTGAATCCCGTGTTTTTCATAGAAATCTGTGAAAAGGTTGTTGTCAAATTGTAAACCATTTTTGGACACCAGTTTTATGTGAAGCCATACCATTCTTAGATGTAATGGTTAGGAGCGGTTCAGCCTCCACCCACTTGGTGAAGTAGTCGACAACTATCACAATGTATCATATGCCTCCTTTTCCTGAGTGTAGTGACCAAATTAAGTCGATTCCCAAGACTATGAAGGGCCACAGACTAGTCATTTAAGTTAGATCGTTGGGGGGTGCTCAGGGTATGTTGGAATATCACTGACAGTTGTCACACCTTTTAACATACTCGAGGGAGTCTTTATTCATAGACGACCAAAAGTAACCTTACCTTAGGATTTTCTTGGACAAGCTTTCCGCCCCCAGCATGATCACTACAGAATCCTTCGTGAACTTCTTGTAGATTGGCCTGAGATTCCTCCTTTGTTACACACCTCAGGATAGGCATAGAATGTGTCCTTCTATACAGCCTGTCATCCATAAAAATGTAGCGATGGCCTTATTATTGTAGCTTTCTGACTGCATTTTTATTGGTTGGGAGTTCTCCGGTAGTTAATTATTTCACAATTGGCCTCACCCATGTTTCTTCATACTAAATTTCACATAACCTCTTGACCTCTTGAATGCTCGGCACTACTTGAAAATTAATGGGAACCACATTGAGGAGCTCAGCATCCCAAGTGGTCGCCAGCTTTGCGAGGGCTTCCGCATTAGCGTTGTACTCTTGGGGGACCTACCTGATGGTATACTGGGCGAACAACCGTAGTAGTTCTTGTGCCTTCACCAAATGAGATGTCGTCTTGGAGACTCTAGCCTGGTACTCCCCGGTCACTTGATTCACTACGAGCTGTGAGTCGCTGAAAATTTTCAGTCCCTTAGCCAGTAGTTCTCTGGCAACTCACAATCTAGCGAGGAGTGCCTCATACTCGGCCTCCTTATTTGAAGCCTCGAAAATGAACCTTAAAGCACTGTGGACCTTATGGCCACCGAGCGATGCCAAAATAAGGTTTGCCTCGGGGCCATTCTTGTTCGAGGACCCATCGACAAACAATTTCCAAATGGGTACCTTTATTCTGCTCTCCTCTGGTTCATCATATACACTCGTGCACTTGGCAACGAAGCGAGCTAGGACCTGCCCTTTGATTGCTGTTCTTGGATAGTATGTTATATTGTACTGGCTGAGCTCTATTGCCCATTTTAGTAGCCTTCCCAAGGCATCCAAATTTCGCAAGAATTGTCGTAGAGGATGGTTGGTTAGAACCTTTATGGCGTGTGCCTGGAAATAGGAGCGGAGCTTCCAAGAAGCCACAAGTAGGCAGAAAATCAACTTTTCCATAAAAAGGTATCAGGATTCAGCCCCCAACAGCCTTTTACTAATGTAGAAGATGGGGTGTTGCATTTTTCCATCCTCACATACCAAGGCTGTGCTAATTGCGTGCATGGAAATGGACAAAATATAAAAGTAATACCTCTTTGTCTACTGGCTTTGAGAGGACTGATGGTTGAGACATGTGAGATTTAAGGGTTTGAAAAGCCTCCTCGTACCTCTCTGTCCACTCAAATTGTTGGAATCCTCAGAGGAAATTAAAGAATGGTATACACTTATGTGTTGTCTTGGACACGAAATGGCTCAAGGCTGCAATTCTTTCGGTTAGGCTCTAGACATCTTTTCATTTTCGATAAGACAACATATAAATGAAAGCTTTAATCTTCTCAAGGTTTGCTTCTATGCCTCGCAAACTTACAATGAAACCCAATTTTTTTCCTGAATTTACCCCGAAACTGCACTGTTGGGAGTTAGCTTCATATTGAACTGGGGTAAAACGCTGAAAGCTTCTTTCAAGTCTTTGACGTGCCCCCTTGAGGTCTTCAATTTCACCATCATGTCGTCGACATATACCTCAATGTTATGTTCAAGCTGATCTTTAAACATCTTGTTGACCAACCTCTGATAAGTCGCGCTTGCATATTTCAACCCGAATGGCATCACTTTATAGGAATACGCCCTCTTGTCGATAAAGAAACTAGTGTGTTCTTGATCGGAGATATGCATGGCGATCTGGTTGTAACTGGAGTAGGCATCCATGAAGGTTAATAACTCATGCCCCAAAGTGGCATCCACCTTCAGACATGCCTTGTTAACATCCATGAAGTCTATGCAGGTCCTCCAAGTCTCGTTTGGCTTTCTAACTAGGACTAGGTTTGCCACCCAGACAGGGTAAAATACCTCACAAATAAATTTGTTGGCCAAAAAATTATGTACATTGACCTACAACGCCTCAGATCGATTGGTATTTATTAGCCTTCTTTTTCTGCTAGAAGAGGGAGGCGTTCTCGTCAATGTTGAGGGCATGACTGATTATATGTGGGCTGATTCTGACCATAACGTGTGGAACCACGCAAAGACATCCTGGTTTTCACGAAGAAAAGAAACAAGGCTTTTTCGAAAGTCCCGACTTAAACCCTTTCCCAATTTGACCACTATGGAGGGATCATTCTCATCTAATCGTCTCTCCTCCAGCTCCTACCCTGGCTCTACTGCCGAACATTCATTCCTATATGGGAATTTAGATCCTCTTCTTCTTGATGATTCTTGAGGACCTGGTCCTAGGGTCTAGAAACCTCCATGTCAAGTATCTCTTAAATTATTACCATGGCCGAGGGATTATGTTGTTTTAGAAGTCACATTGACATGTTATAACATTGGCTAGCCTTTTTCTGGTCTCATCAGACCAATCTGACTCATGCGTCGATTGGGAACTTCATACACAGATGCTTGATGAAGGTAATGGCTCCAAATTCTACCAGTGTCAGTCGACTTAAGATTACATTGTTCGGTGAGGGGAAGTCGACCCAACTGGAGCCATTCCTTCTCCCAGGAAGCCAAATAAGGTAGAGGTACAAGACTGTAAATCCTGGACCTCGAGTCCTTTCTTGTCGAACGCCTACTTAAACAATATGTTTACTGTGCTTCCATTATCAATGAGGATACGCACCACTATCTTTTTTGCTAGTTGAGTCTCATTTACTAGCGGGTCATGGTGAGGAATGTGAACTCTCCATGCATCTTCCTCGGTAAAGATGACTGCCTAGTTGGTCATCCTTGGTATCTTTGTAGGAGATTTCCAAGGGCATAGATTTCCTCATCATGATGAAGCGCTTGGGCATATCTATTTTGTACGGACCTCGATTGACCTCCCGAATATAGTCCTCCCAATATGGTATTTACTCAACCATTGGGTCTTTGAAGGATTAGAGGCGGCTGTCCCTACTCCACAACTAGTAAAGGATTATTGGCTGTAGGGTGTCCATGCACTACCAGAGGAGTTGACATCAGCTAAACGCCCTCAACAACATGTGGTCCTTGGTGCGGACAATAAAGAGCTCCTTATTGCTTCCCCCGAGCATATTGTTGGAGGTGCCCAAACTTTAGGAGGTTCTTGATCTCATCTCTGAGTTATCGGCACTCGTTGGGGCTATGCTCAATGTCAATATGGTATTTGAAAAGCTTAGAGGGACTCCTCTTCACCCGATCTTTCCTAAGTGGATGAGGCTTCTGATATGGGATTTGCCTTTCTATTGCCACAGAGATGTTCTCACGTGTCTCCACCAATTCGTTGTATTGAGGGCTATATTTTCCTCCGAATTCTTTTTATCCCTATTGTTTCCTCCAACTCGGGGCTGGTAGTTGTTTCTTCTTTTCCCACTCCCTTGGTTATTGCTATGCATTGTCGGCTGAATTTAAGCCATCGGTATGGCGCTGAAACTAGCCTGAGGGGTGGAAAAGCTGCACTGGGAATTGGAGACCCTTCAAAAATTTAGTGTCGGCATTTGGCTTTACTGTGGGTCTACGAAGTAACCTAGATTTGGGGTTGAGGACCTCGGCATAGCCCTTGATCCTCCTGGTAGTTCTAAAAGAGCATATTTCCAATTAATAAACGCTTGGGCTCACCTGGAGAAATCATCTGGTCAATGACAACCTTTTCTTTGAAGGTCCTCTGATAGAGGAGTTCGAGGGAGGATTCTTGCCTGTAAGGCCATTAACTGATGAGCTTCATTCACCCATTTCATTAAGGCAACCTTGGTTGAAGCGATTGATGTATTATTTCAAGGTTTCACCACGTCTTTGCTTTATATTATGCAGCACATTAACTTCGAAGTTAACTTTCCTAGTGGCTGCAAAATGTCTTCTAACCTTTAAGAACAGCTAGTACCAAGAGTGTTTGGTTCCACACTTATATTTTTTTTAAACCACTATCTTGCTGCTCCGGTGAGGATTAAAGGAAAAAAATGCAACGCGCATCCTCGGACACCTTATGTATCATCAATTGCATGTTGAATCTTGCTAAATGATCGTTAGGGTCCGTTGTCCTGTCGTAGGAGTCTATTACGAGCATCCAAAATTCAAACGGCATAGACGCCTCGACTAGGTGGCGAGCACATGGTTTGCCTCCATCTTCGTTAGAGTTCAAGTCCTGCTCTTGGCGTTTCAAGATCTTATCATTTGTTGTCGTATTCTTGTGAGTTCAGTGACAACTGGATTATCTGCCAAGTTCTCGGGCCACTCGGGCTATTGAACTTGCCTTCGGGCATTTAAATTATCTCGTTGATCGGGTTGCTCTGGCCTACCACCTAGGTCATTATTGGGCACCACCCTACCCCTGGGAGATTTTAGACCCTCTCGCATGTCAAGCTGCTCATATCCATTTTTCCTAGATGGTCGAGCTTCTCTTCGACGAGTGTTCAATCATTCTCGGAGATCCGGGTTTTTGGGCGACGCATGCTGTTCTTCCTCATCCAAGTTCTCATCATACATGAAATCATTGTTAATAGAAACACTAATTTTCAGATGCATATGGTCATTCTTATGAGCTCCTAGTCCTGGGTTCTCCCAAGGCAACTAAGGACTGCATGCAAGAGGCATCCGAGCTCCCAGTCGCACACTAACCGACCTTTGGGCTCTATGTTGAGGCCTTGTTCATGGCAGAGGGTTTCTAGGCTCCTAGGCTGCTTGTCAGATGTTGTGATTGGTTAAATGCATGGTGATATTGCTTAGGCACGAAGAGGTGTAAAACAATAACTACTTCGTAAAAGTAAAAATGTGAGAGTTGATTTTCAGTATAGAGATTTATAAATCATCTTTTTGGGTGTAAAGGGTTTCTTTTGAGTGTATGAGAGTACCCAAAACGTTTGGGAACATTTGAGGATGTTTTGAGACAAGCTTTGGAGTGCCAAGTCAGAGGCTCGACAATGCGTCGCACCTCAAGGAGGTGACGTGTCACTCAACCAAGAAACAATAAATTAGACGACATGTTGCTTGGTGGTAGGTGATGTGTCGTCTGATACTAACTAACGTATCACCTAGTGCAAGGTGACATGTCGCCTGGGTTGTCTGTACAATTCGTACAATGACATATTTTTGCTCCAAAATTAAAATTAAAATGCTCTAATCTTATTGTTTGAGTCGAATGATGTTCTTATACTATTTAAAGGTTCCATTTTAGTTAATTGGTGAATTGATCACTCACCTCTCCCTCTCTCTAAAACTCTCTCTCTAGCTCTCAAGATTACTAGTTTTCTCTAAGATCTTCATCAAGAAAGCTTGACTTGCATGAAGATTCAAGGCTTGTAAATCCCAATCTCATTCGATTGTAGTTTCTTCAAGCAATGTCAAAGGGGAGGCTAGGAATAGAGATTTTTGGACAAAAATTCTTCATTTATTTCAAGACTTGTTACATTTTGTGATTCACATAAAATCATGACTTATGATTTTATCTAACTTGGTTTTCTCTCCACAAAGATCTATTCATTCTCTTGATTTAGTTTGTTTTATTATATCATTAAATCCACGGTTGTATTGTGATTAAATATTTCTAAATTCATGATATAATTATTTAATTACTTATTCTTTAATTATCAAGATTTGTATTCATACTTTGAATATGTTTATATAGTTATCAGGATTTGCATTCATACTTTGAATATGGTTCTTGATTAGTCTCTAGGGTTTGAAATATTGAATTCATTTCCATTATTCATAGTTAGATTAGAAAGAATATGCCAAAAATCCCCAACAATCAATTTTTTTTCCTAATCACTTTCTTATGTGTTTTGCATAATCAACAATGAGGGAATTGTTTTCATCTTCTACAATCTTCAAATACTTATTTCAAGATTTGGATTGTGTTAACCACATAACCATGAGAGATCAAATAAAATTCTATTTGGATATGCACTACATGATAGTGATTATGGATTCAAAGCCTTCATAAACAAAGGATGAGACAACTCAATGAGATTACATACTTAAGGAGATTGGTATCGTCAAATTTCTTATTTCTAAATGTGTAGATTTCAAAAATTTGAATGAAATGTGTTTGATGTCATATTTTTGTGAGTTTGAGTCCATTGTTTATGTTAAGAGTACAATGATGAATGTCAATGAATAATTCAAGGGTTATTGTTATACTTGTTTTATTTGTAAAGTTATTGATCATCATGTGAGATATAGTAATTGTAAGATTAACCTTAATAATATTAGGGATAATAAAATTGATGATGAGATCTTTGTGTCCTTATTTGAAAAGAATACATTCGATGAGGAATTTATGATAATCTTAAAGATAATTGACATATAGTTCATGCATGTAGTGATGAGACTAATGCGACCTTAAGAGAAGGTGAACATATCAATGCAATTGATGATTAAATCATTGCAAAAGAAAGTGAAGATACTAAGATCAATGCATTTGATGTTGAGATTGTAATGCCCCGGATCTCCTAATAGGGTCGAGGACCTTGATTAGGAGGCCGGGAGGGCCATAATTGAGTTATGATGCTATTTAATGATCATATGCATGTTTATGTGAATTATATTATTATATGATGATAAATGCGTGCATATGGGTGTATTTATAATTATAAGGGCATTTTGGTAATTTGGCCGCTGTGGGCGTAATTGTGTATTTTGGGTGCATGGTTGTGATTAATTAATATAGCCACATTATAAGGTGGATTGGTTCGAGCTATTCGGCATGAGACAATCATGAAATGTAAGTGTTCGGTCTAGTCATAATGGGTTTAAGTTCGGGGCTCGGGGTGAGTCTCGGGGTCATTTTGATGATTAGAACATTACCGGGAATTTTGAGAATAGCGGGAATTTGAGGGCGTTAATTATAATTAATGTGATAAGCGGGAAAGGACGGTTTTACCCTCGGGAGACTTTAGAAGCCTTTATTTCACCTAGGAGAAAAATAGTCTTTTCACCCCTAAGATTTATATAAACTCAAGGCTGTAGAAGAACAGAACAAAAACAGAGCCTCATCATCCTTATATTTCTCCCTCACCCGTGCACCATTTTCCCCCTTTCACTCTTTGGAATTTTGAAGCCAAATTGAAGAGGCAAGCTAGGAGATCAAAGGTGGGAGCTTAGAAACTTAGTTCAACCATTGAAGAGGGTTTAATCTCGAGTTTGAGGTAAGTTTCAGCCATGGAATCTCTGGTTTTACTCTGTTTTTGGTTTAGATTTTCGTTTGTGAATTCTTGATGGATAGTGGGAACAAATGGAAGTTAGGTTGGTGTTTAACTTGGATTTTGATGAGGGTTTGATATAGATGATGTTTGGGGGTTGGATTGAGTGTTTGAATGAGGTTTGGAACTGGTTTGAAAGTTTGGTTTCGAGGAGAAACGCCGGGGAAGAAAGGTTGTTGTTTTTTGTTTTGCGTAAAGGGTCGCGGCATGGCTATGGTGAGCCGCGGCCTATGTTGGTTTCTGGGAGGAAATGCCTCTGTCAAAGAGGTGAGCCGCGGCATGGCTGTGGTGAGCCGCGGCCCATAGAGGCATTTTTGGCCAGAAATGGGTTTTTGACTTGGGGATGCTAGCCTTAGGCCTCGGGGTCGATCCTACTACTTGGTTTAGTTTGGATTGATGTCTCGGAGGCTAGATATTGGTTTTGGAACCTATGTTAATCATTTTTATTAATTGTGTCTCGTATTTGGTTATGACTAGGTGACCGCTGAAGGACTAAAAGTTGATCGTTCTCAAGGGTTGTTCTTTTAATCATTCTAGCTCGAATCTGGGTAAGAAAACTGCACCCTGTATATATGTGACATGCATGGCTATTCTTGATGCATGTTGGTTGATAATTAAACATAACATGCATGGCTACTATTGGTGCATGTTGGATTGTTAAATATAATGCATATGATGCATGAGAAACATGTGGTTAGGACATGCTTATATACTGAGTATGATATCGTTCAGAGCTTGAGCCTTTGTGTTCATGCATGGTCCTAATTGTACTTGTACCTGTTGAGTAAGCATGCCGAATACCTTGTATATGGATATTGGACATGTGATATATGTTTGGTGGCATGGCTTACTTGTGTATGGCACTGACTTATTAGTCAGATTCGGCAATGGTGTTAGATCCATCTGTGAAGCTGTGATTTATTAGTCAAGTTCACAGTGAGTTGAACACTGGTCGTGTTTTACTAACCTAAGAGTCAGAGATGGCATAGCGTCATGAACGCCGAGCCAAATGAAGATTAGATCTTATCGATATCAGCGTTGAATGACTCATATGGGGTATTAATGCTGGACCGACCCTAAGGTTGATGAACTTATAAGCGCTTGTTTGGTCTAAGACCTGATATTGAGAGCAAGGGCATATGGCCCCGGTGATTGTTTGTCACATGGCTAGGGAACGTTGTTCCACAGTTATGACTCTAGAGTCAGGAGGAAGGTTATGTTGGTGACTAATCACCATGCACCTATCCTGTTAAAGCTAGTGAGATGCTCACTTATCTGTTAAGCCCTGGTGATCCTTTCATCACATGGCTAAAGGGTGTTGTCCCCATATTTGTGTCTTTTGTGATGGTCACCTATTTTTTTGGACTGTTGGTCCTGAATAATTAATACAATCACTGTTGATATTATATCATGTTATATTGTGTTTTCTTGCTGGGCTTCGGCTCACGGGTGCTATGTGGTGAAGGTAAAGGCAAAAGAAAGCTGGACCATCCTTGAGTTGGAGAGCTTAGGTGATGACGTGTACGTATGCAGCTGCTCGTCCGCCATGGCCGAGGTTTTAAGAGGAACTAGGGTTAAACCGTGTTTTGCTGCATAGAACGGCCTGTTGTAAATATTTTCTTGTAGTAGACTCTGAAATTGTAATTTTGGGATCCCATTATATATATTAAACGTTCTAATGAAATGTTACATCTTAGCCAAAATTTTTAATCCCTAAACCACTAATCATACTTAGTTACACGATTTTGGCCAAATGACTCGATTAGCGAGTTTAGCATTGTTTACAAGGCACACCGTAACGGTCCCTAGAGTTGGGGCGTTACAACTTGGTATTAGAGCGAGCCAAGGTTTATGGTTCCTAAAGACAAGCTGGGCATGTACACTCATCACTGAAGATAGCTTCACTCATGGGATGGTAACTATTTTTGTAGTTATGTGCATAGCTGCTTAAATGGAATGTAAACGCTTTACCTGCACATTGTATTACGGAGCATGAGATTCTGATAGAGCTTGGCTCTTGACTATATGATTATATGCTCCATGAATATATATATATATATATGATTGTGATCATATGATTGCCTGCTCCATGAATATATAATTGTGATATTTGCATGCTGAGTTGGAGGCATGGTATGAGTAATGGAAGAGTAGGGATTATGAATAATGTATGAATGCCATGGGCATGTTTTTTTAGCACTGCAAGGGGTTAATGATTGTGGTGTGGCAAGATTTATCCCGTGGGGGAAAGCCCTTGATATGCTTATTGTGATTAATGGGTCAAGTTATTGACTGCAGATTTAATCAGCAGGTTTATATTCAAGGCAGATAATGAGGCCTGGTGGTGGTTATATAGGGGCTGGGAGTTACAGCCAGGGTATCAGTTCTTCATCTGCTCCCATGAATTTTCAGCAGACTCTTACAGATTTGGAATTAAGATTTCAGAGGCATGAGGAAGAGATCAGGTATTTGAAGCAACAGCGGAGTCTGTTGGGGAGCACCTCTTCCTTTGCTATGCCAGAAGTGGCATCAGCTTTAGCTCAGCCTAGGGTTGAGAATAAATGGGAATTCCTCTGTGGAAGATTCCTAAAGTTTTATCCTCCAGTCTTCGAGGGAGGCCTATGTAACGACCTAAATTTGCTAATAAGGCTTGGAGCCTTGATTAGTGTGCCTGGAGGGCAATAATTGTTATACTGCATTAATTTATGTGAATTTAATGAATATGTGGGTTAGAATGCATGTTTAGGTGAAATAAATATGCATGCGAACCCCGTTTGTATGATAGGGGTAAATTGGTAATTTTAGCCCGCTGAGGGCATAAATGTGATAATTGTGTTATGTCATTCGTACCACGTGAGTGTTGTGATATTATTGTGATGCACGTGCCGAGACGGTCCTAGAGAGCTAGTTAACTTAGAAGTCACAACGGGATTTTTATACCCAGCTCGGGAGGAGCCTGGGGGTACTTTGAGAATTTCATGTTTGAGTTTAGAATTAGTGGTTATTGGTGATTGAGTAACCTGTGTAACCATTAGTAACTGCTGAGAGTAACAAGTTTAGATGGAAAATGGTAAAATTGTAATATAGGAGAAAGGACTAGAGTGCCCTTGAAGGTTAAGTTAGGAAAGGTTTTCTATGAGGGGTAAAATGGTCATTTGGCAGGGGATTAGATAATTTTCAGCTGGGAAAAAGGGGTGCACGGTTTAGCACTTAGCCATTTGGTGGTTTTGTTAAAAATTGAGAGAAGAAAAGCTAGAAGGAAACCTAGGGCAAGAAGAAGAAGAGGAGTAGAAGGAGCTGAAATTTGGAGACTTAGGAGATGAATCAAGGAAGCTTAATGGTGAATTCTCCACTTGAGGTAAGGATTCTATGCAATTTTAAGATTTGTTCCTGTTGTGGTTTAAGAAATTTGAAGCATGGTTTAAGTTTTTGGTTTATGGGTTTAAATTTCTGAAGTTGAAATCAAATGGGTGCATTTTGAGTATGATTGTGTGTATGATCTTGATGCTAGTGTGTATAGGTTGTTAGATGGTTCATTTGAGGTTTCAAATTGGTTTTGGGGTTTAGATATGTGTTTGGGTTGGTTTAGAGGTGTTTTGGATGATGGAATTGCAGGAGAAAAACCCAGAATTTCTGGGTTCGCATAGGGGCGCCGCGGTCCTGTTCTTCGACGCCGTGGCGTGAGGCTGACTCAGGGGGGGGGGAACTTTTTGACTTCTCTGGGCGCCGCGGCCCTTGTGGGTAGCACTGCGGCGCTAGGCTATTTTCAGGATGGGAAAATTTTGCATTTTTGCGCATTTGTTCCGGGGGCTCGGGGGATGTTTCCGATGCATTGTTTTACGAATTTGGAGGTCCCGAGAGTACGGGATCGGTCCCGGAAAGTGGTTTTGGAATTGGTTAGTATTAAAGAGTGTTTTATATGTGTTGTGACTAGGGTTTTGGCGAGGCTCAAGTTAGAGGACCGTGCTCATGACTTTGGTGCACTGTGAAGCTCGGGATACAGGTAAGAAAAATGTAGCACCCGTAGGACAGGGCATGGGCCCATAGTGTTAATGCAGGGCACGACCCTAAATTATATTACATGTTAGGGTGTAGTCTTGATTGAATTGTTATATGTTTGAATGTTATTTGAATTATACTATATGTGATTATAGTAGAATGAACGGCAAAGGAGCCGAGAACTGCAAAGGAGCCGAGAACAGAAAAGGTGCCGAGAACGGCAAAGGTGTCAAAAACGGCAAGGAGCTGAGAACGGCAAGAAGCCGAGAATGGCAACGGAGCCGAGAACGGCGAAAGGCCAGGAACGGCAGCGGGGCCGGAAGTAACACTTAGCACGTGGAATGCTTATAGTCAGGGTGGGACCCCAATGGATACATGGGATATCCTTATGGTGAGGACTGAGATACCAGACCTGGGTAATGCTTCTGGAACGGCATGGCCGTGTTTGTTTAGTCTGATGGACTACTTGGTTATCTATGGATTATCTGATAGGTTGATTATA
This sequence comes from Humulus lupulus, assembly GCF_963169125.1. NCBI lineage: Eukaryota > Viridiplantae > Streptophyta > Magnoliopsida > Rosales > Cannabaceae > Humulus > Humulus lupulus. The sequence goes on along the minus strand of NC_084796.1, from coordinate 48,215,787 downwards.
TGTTATGCATATGCTATGTGTTGTTTGAGTTTTCTTGCTGGGCTTCGGCTCACGGGTGCTCTGTGTTGCAGGTAAGGGCAAAGATAAAGTCAACCAGCCATGAGTACGGAGAGCATGAAGTGGCGCGTACATGTTTGGCCTGCCCAACTGCTTCGGTTGGGGGCATTTTTAAAAATGGTTGTATTAACCTGTAATTTTGATAGTCAATCAATCGTAAACTTATTTTAAGTTGTAAACATTTTTGCAAACCTTATTTTGGGATCCCAAATAATAGATACTTGAAGTTTTCAACAAAGTAAAGTATTTTCAAAAAGATTACAGCCTTAACTTTTGCTTAGTCACACTTTTGTTTTAAAAACCTCAGTTAGCGAGTTAATTGCACAATTTTTTTTTTGTAAAACTCACTTGGTAACGACTCTAAGGTAGTAGGGCGTTACAGCCTAGATCCATTCAGAGCTGAGCAATGGATGGGCATGATCAGCTCCATTCTTGATAGTATGGGACTGGTGGGTCACGATAGGGTGATATGTGCTACATGTGTACTGCGGGATGATGCCCATACGTGGTGGGAGGTGGTGTCCCAGACACGGGATACAGCTGTGATGGACTGGAAAGAATTCAGGAAGCTGTTCAATGAGAGGTATTATTGTGATGTAGCCAAGACAGCTAAGATGAATGAGTTTCTGAATCTTGTTCAGGGTAACGCATCGGTGTCCGAGTATGTTACTAAATTTGATGGGTTGGCCAAGTTTTCCTTTTACACGGTACCCACAGATATAGCCCGGAAGGAAAAATTTATTCAAGGGTTGAATCCTGGAATAGCTCAAGGCATTAGAGTTGCCCCAGTGCATGAAGTCTCTACCTATGTTCAGGTGGTAGGGAAGGCTCTTGCTGTTGAGAGTGCGGGACATCAGATTGGGCAGCAGAGTGCTGGAGAGCATGGAGCTCAGATAGTGGTACCTCTACTTATTGGAACAAGTAAAAAGGAAAGCTAGAAGACCCGTCCAATATGCACGTGATGTAAGAGGCATCACCTTGGTGTATGTTGAGCAAGAGCATGTTTCTCATGTAGGATGTTTGGACATCGTAAGAAGAATTTCCCAAGGCTAAGAGAGCTTGAGCAAAGGAGGATAGACAGCTCGATTCCAACTCGAGTGTTTATTCCAGAGCAGCAGAGTCAGAGCCCGAGACTAGTTCCTCGGGGGTGATAGGTCAGTTTTCTAGTTTTGATTTCTAAGATTATACTGATTGGTTTTGGTGCCATGCTATTCTTTTGTTTGTTGCGTATATGGAAGCATAAGGATGATACGATGATCACATGGTTATGTTGTGATGGAAGGCAATATGGTATTGGCAACTTAAGAGATGAGTTGGGTTATGGAAAGGACTCATCAGTGATTTTGATAAAGCTCGTTATGACGGACTTTGGTTTGATCCAGGGTTTGGATTGGTTAGGTAATTGAAGATGAATCTTGAATGGGAAGGAAAGTATAGTAATTCTTGGGCTTGAGAGCGGAAAGCCTTGTATTAGTCGGTTTGGTACATGGTTCTTTATGTTTATGATACCCGTAGTGAGAGCTAGAGTTTTGTGCAGGGAGATGCATGGAACTCTTAGCTAGCGTGATGGATATCACTTGGATCGTGCCAGTGAGATCAGGATAGACTGGATTAGTCTGTGGGTTCTGAATGTGTTACCAGGTGGTCTGTCAGGGCTTCTTGTTATAAAAAAAGACTAGAATGGTGATTGGATTAGTGCCAGAAATAGAATCAAATGTAAACACTCTTTTTAGTGGCTCAGTGGAATTATAGGAATTAAAGGGTTAGTTGCTGAGTAAGATGGAATTCTTTAAGGTTGATCTTGGATCTGGTTAGGACCAGTTGGAGATCAGAGAAAGGAAATTATATAAAGGATTGTGTTGGTATCAGATTAGAGCACTGCGAGTGCTGAATATGTCTTGAGAATTGGTCTAATGTTAAGTGTTTGTGAATCAGATGAGTAGTGCATTCAAAGGTTTATTTTAATGGGATTTGTAATCATTTTGGACGATGGTATTGTGGTATTTTCTCTATGGAGATGTGCCAAGGTTGGAGAGTGCCTTAGGGACAGGAGTGTCCATGGGTGGTAAAAATGTTTCAGGTGCCTTGGGAAAGTATTTTGGGTCTTATACGGACCAGGATCAGTTAGTGGATTGTTATGACATCCCAGTAATAGAGAAAAGTGATTGCCTATGCAACATGTTGATTAAAGAATCTGACCAGAACTGGAGTAGAGTTTCTGGTGGGCCAGGTGGCCAGTTTATTGTTTGAGATTATTATCTCAAGGAAGATAAAAAAAGAAACATGGTTAAGTGAGCCACAGATAAAGGAAAAAATTGAATGGAAAGCTTTAACTGGACTAGCTAAGAGTTGTACAGTGACAGATATGAAATTATGGTGGTAAAGAGATCGGATTTGGAATCTGATGGATATCGAGATTAATTGGGAGATTCTAGATGAATCTCATGTTATTCTTTTATTCGCTTCATTCAAGCATCATGGAAAGGTAACAAGATATGAAAGCTTTATAGTGATGGCCTGAGATGAAGAGAGATACGTGTAAAATTCTTAACCTGTTAGCAGGTCAAGACGGAGTATCAGGAATCAGCAAGGCCATTATAGCCATTGGGTATTTTATAGTGGGAATAAGAGAGCATCGCGACGAGTTTCGCGGTGGGATTCCCATGTTGATGGACCATTGTGAGTTGGCATTGAGTCATTGTGGACTGGTAGTCCAAGTGATTTCATTTTATCAGTAAGGATAAGTGAATGGTACAGCTGATCGATATTCAAATCTTTTTACGAAAAGGATAAAGCGCCTTCATGGAACTCAAGGTCTATCTTATTAGATGAAGACTTTATTGTGACTTCCATGTTTTGGAAGGGTTGGAAGGCCACGAGAATAGAGATAAAATTCAGTACAGATTATTACTCTCAGAATGATGGTAAATCAGAGAGAGAGAGGGTTATCCAATTATTATTGGAGGAACATCTTATAAGATGAATGCGTTAATGTATATCTGAATCTTGAGGTGGTTCAGGGGATTAATGAGATTTCTGGAGATTGAAGCTTGGTTGCTCATTTCTCAGAATAAATGGAAAAGTTTTATTGAATAGAAAAGCAAGAATGTGGAATTCTAGGTAGAATAATGTATCTTCTTTAGAGTATCACCATGGAAAAAGGGTGAGGAAATTAAGGCAAGTTAAGCCCTAGTTCATCTCAGCAGTTGGATCCTGATAAGGTCTGGATAAGTTTATTCTGGATCAGTTATATCTTAGCACTGGCAGTTGCATACAGTAGGTTATATACTTCCATGCAGTGGACATGGGTTGAAAGAAACTCATGAGTTGAGTTATGAGAATCCGGGAACTAAATCTAAGTTATCCTATAAGAAATAGCCAGTTCAGATATGAGACTGAAAGAATAAGGTTCTGAGGAGCACAGTTATACCTTGAGGTAAGGTATGTGATAGGAACAGTGAGGTCGGAGGAATGACCTGGAAAAAAAAAACTTGAATCAATTGTGCGGAATTGTTATTCCGAGCTGTTTGAGTAAATTTCGAGGATGAAATTTCTGTAAGGAGGGGATAGTTGTAATGCCCCGAATTTCCTAATAGGGTTTAGGACCTTGATTAGGAGGCCAGGAGGGCCATAATTGAGTTATGATGCTATTTAATGATCATATGCATGTTTATGTGAATTATATTATTATATGATGATAAATGTGTGCATATGGGTGTATTTATAACTATAAGGGCATTTTGGTAATTTGGCCGCTGTGGGCGTAATTGTGTATTTTGGGTGCATGGTTGTGATTAATTAATATAGCCACATTATAAGGTGGATTGGCTCGAGCTATTCGGCATGAGATGATCATGAAATGTAAGTGGTCGGTCTAGTCATAACGGGTTTAAGTTCGGGGCTCGGAGTGAGTCTCGAGGTCATTTTGATGATTAGAACATTACCGGGAATTAAAGGGTAATGGGATATGATTTATTGGCATTTGAGGTTATTGAGAATAGCGGGAATTTGAGGGCGTTAATTATAATTAACGTGATAAGCGGAAAAGAACGGTTTTACCCTCGGGAGACTTTAGAAGCCTTTATTTGACCTAGGGGAAAAATAGTCTTTTCACCCCTAAGATTTATATAAACTCAAGGCTGTAGAAGAACAGAACAAAAACAGAGCCTCATCATCCTTATATTTCTCCCTCACCCATGCACCATTTTCCCCCTTTCACTCTTTGGAATTTTGAAGCCAAATTGAAGAGGCAAGCTAGGAGATCAAAGGTGGGAGCTTAGAAACTTAGTTCAACCATTGAAGAGGGTTTAATCTCGAGTTTGAGGTAAGTTTCAGCCATGGAATCTCTGGTTTTACTCTGTTTTTGGTTTAGATTTTAGTTTGTGAATTCTTGATGGATAGTTGGAACAAATGGAAGTTAGGTTGGTGTTTAACTTGGATTTTGATGAGGGTTTGATATAGATGATGTTTGGGGGTTGGATTGAGTGTTTGAATGAGGTTTGGAACTGGTTTGAAAGTTTGGTTTCGAGGAGAAACGCCGGGGAAGAAAGGTTGTTGTTTTTCGTTTTGCGTAAAGGGTCGCGGCATGGCTATGGTGAGCCGCGGCCTATGTTGGTTTCTGGGAGGAAATGCCTCTGTCAAAGAGGTGAGCTGCGGCATGGCTGTGGTGAGCTGCGGCCCATAGAGGCATTTTTGGCCAGAAATGGGTTTTTGACTTGGGGATGCTAGCCTTAGGCCTCGGGGTCGATCCTACTACTTGGTTTAGTTTGGATTGATGTCTCGGAGGCTAGATATTGGTTTGGGAACCTATGTTAATCATTTTTATTAATTGTGTCTCGTATTTGGTTATGACTAGGTGACCGCTGAAGGACTAAAAGCTGATCGTTCTCAAGGGTTGTTCTTTTAATCATTCTAGCTCGAATCTGGGTAAGAAAACTGCACCCTGTATATATGTGACATGCATGGCTATTCTTGATGCATGTTGGTTGATAATTAAACATAACATGCATGGCTACTATTGGTGCATGTTGGATTGTTAAATATAATGCATATGATGCATGAGAAACATGTGGTTAGGACATGCTTATATATTGAGTATGATATCGTTCAGAGCTTGAGCCTTTGTGTTCATGCATGGTCCTAATTGTACTTGTACCTGTTGAGTAAGCATGCCGAATACCTTGTATATGGATATTGGACATGTGATATATGTTTGGTGGCATGGCTTACTTGTGTATGGCACTGACTTATTAGTCAGATTCGGCAATGGTGTTAGATCCATCTGTGAAGCTGTGATTTATTAGTCAAGTTCACAGTGAGTTGAACACTGGTCGTGTTTTACTAACCTAAGAGTCAGAGATGGCATAGCGTCATGAACGCCGAGCCAAATGAAGATTAGATCTTATCGATATCAGCGTTGAATGACTCATATGGGGTATTAATGCTGGACCGACCCTAAGGTTGATGAACTTATAAGCGCTTGTTTGGTCTAAGACCTGATATTGAGAGCAAGGGCATATGGCCCCGGTGACTGTTTGTCACATGGCTAGGGAACGTTGTTCCACAGTTATGACTCTAGAGTCAGGAGGAAGGTTATGTTGGTGACTAATCACCATGCACCTATCCTGTTAAAGCTAGTGAGATGCTCACTTATCTGTTAAGCCCTGGTGATCCTATCATCACATGGCTAAAGGGTGCTGTCTCTATATTTGTGACTTTTGTGATAGTCACCTATTTGTTTGGATTGTTGGTCCTGAATAATTAATACAATCACTGTTGATATTATATCATGTTATATTGTGTTTTCTTGCTCGGCTTCGGCTCACGGGTGCTATGTGGTGCAGGTAAAGGCAAAAGAAAGCTAGACCATCCTTGAGTTGGAGAGCTTAGGTGATGACGTGCACATATGCTGCTGCTCGTCCGCCACGGCCGAGGTTTTAAGAGGAACTACGGTTAAACCCTGTTTTGTCTCATAGAACGGCCTGTTGTAAATATTTTCTTGTAGTAGACTCTGAAATTGTAATTTTGGGATCCCAGTATATATATTAAATGTTCTAATGAAACGTTACATCTTAGCCAAAATTTTTAATCCCTAAACCACTAATCATACTTAGTTACACGATTTTGGCCAAATGACTCGATTAGCGAGTTTAGCACTGTTTACAAGGCACACCGTAACGGTCCCTGGAGTTGGGGCATTACAGAGATCATCGCAAACCTAAGTAAAGATACCAAGGCCAATGCATTTGATGTGTAGATCATTGCAACTTGAGTGAAGTTAATGCAACCCAAGGAAAGGTGCAAGGATGGTGGTATAATACTCGTGCCACCATTCATGCAACCTATGATAAAACTATGTTCAAAACCTTTGAAAGTGCAAATGTGGGACTTGATGTCCAAATGGGAAATGAAAAGAGATTCAAGGTGCTTGGAAGAGGATGCTTTGATGTGTTCTTCACCAATGGAAAGAAAGTGACCCTAACTATTGAGTAAATCTAGTATCAACATGGAGTTTGAATCTGGTAAAGTCATTTTGACTAAATTGGGTACTTTTGTTGGAAATGATTATTCATGTAACGGAATGATCAAACTTTGTATTCTTGATAATGACAATAATAATATGGCATCTATAACTTGTAATGTGGTTGATTCTAGTTTTATTACTTTGTGGCATAATAGACTTCTCATATAGGTTATAACACAATTAAAAGAGTTGTTAAATGTGGATTGATTAATTGTGATGTTAATGAGCATGATAAATGTGAATTATGTGTTAAATCTAAAATAGTAAAGAAACATTTCCCAAGTGTTGATAGATGCTCAAACTTGCTAGATTTAATACATAGTTATTTATGAGAAGTGAATGGCATGCTCACTAGAGGAGGAACTAGATTTTTCATGACTTTTATAGATGATTACTCTAGATATACTTATGTGTATTTACTTAAGAGTAAGGATCAGACATTTAATGCATTTAAAATCTATAAAGCTGAAGTAGAAAGTCAATTGGAAAGGAAAATAAATACTTTTAGAAGTGATAGAGGCGATGAATACTTTTTAAATAATTTAAATATGTTTTGTGAGAAACATGGCATTATATATGAATGCAATGAACCATACACTCCACAAAAAAATGGAATACCTGAAAGAAAGAATAGCACTTATTTTGAGATGATTTACTCTATGCGTTTACATGTTAAATTATGTTACATTTTTTTGGGGTGAAGCTTTGCTTGTTGCGTGTCATATATTGAATCGAATTCCTATGGAAAAGAACAATATGTCTCCATATGAGTTATGGAGAGAAAAGAAGCATAACCTAGGATATCTTAAAGTGTGAGGGTGTCTTGCTTATTGCTAGAGCACGAAGCATAAAAGGGCCAAGTTGAGTCCAAGGATTTTTAAGTGTGCATTTGTAGGCTATGCCTCAAATAGCCCACAGGCTATTAAACTTGGAATCTAACGTGATAATTGAATCAAGAGAATTGGAGTTCTCTGAGAATATGTTATATTGTGATAGCAACTCTCAAGAACCCACATGTGTTGGAGAATCACGTAAAGAGAAAGATCCAAAGGTTGATGAGCAACCAATATTGCCTTGAAGAAGGCAAAGGATTAAAAAAATTGGGATCAATTGAGAAATGTTTTCAAGTAGAGATACCCTATGGTAAACTTGAAGAAGTCACATGGAAATTTCCTATGATTCTTCAAGTTAAGGATGATCCTAAAGCCTACCAAGAAGCAATGTACTCAAGAGACTATGTTTTTTGGAAGGAGACAATAAATGATGAGATGGATTCAATTATGTCAAACCACAGATGGGAATTGGTAGACCTTCCATAAGTTTCAAAACCAACTGGGTGCAAGTGGGTATTTTGGAGAAAATATAACACCAATGACACATGTGAACCTATAAAAGCTAGACGAGTAGTTAAAGGGTTAAAACAAAATGAATGAATTGAATATTTTGACACATATGCATTGATTGCTAGAACAGCCACAAAAAAAGTTTTATTTGTCTTATCATTAATATATAACCTTTATGTTCATCAAATGGATGTCCAAATGGCTTTCCTAAATGGAGATCTCAATGAGGGGGTCTATATAGAGCAACTGAAGGGTTTTCTTCTAAGTAAAAATGAACATAAAGTGTATAGGCTTGTTAAATCATTATATGGTTTAAAACAAGCACCGAAACAATGACAAGATAAGTCGTAGTTTCGTATGGGTATTGACATAATAATGCAGATAGATATTTATACTCTAAGACTCGTGATGGCTATGTCATCTTGGTGTGTATATATATATTTTATTGTTGATTTGAGATGAGAGCCATAATAGAAACGAAGAGGTTTATATCTTCCATTTTCTAGAAGAAGGACCTTGGAGAGGTCGTGTAACGTCCTCCTAATCCAAGACCGTTACACTATGTACTTAAAATTGTGTCAAACTTGCTAACCAAGTCATTTGGTTTAAAATGTGTACTAAGGTTAATATCAAGGGTTAGGGTTAAAAAAATTTGTCAAATAAACTGTTGACTTTTATATAAAAAGTTTCATACAAACATGGGATCCCAAAATATTACAACCAAACTTTTAAAAAGGTGAATATTTATCAAAAATTACATTCAGCCGGCCTAAGCGGCAAAAACAGGGTTATAACCCTAATTCCTCTGAGATACCCCCAGCCATGGTGGTCGAGCAGCCGCATATGTACACGCCACCACCGAAGCTCTCCAACTCATGACTGGTCAAGCTTTCCTTTCCCCTTACCAGCACCGCAAAGCACCCATGAGCCAAGGCTCAGCAAGAAAACTCAACATGTGCATAAACAAAGAATATAAACTTCCAGATACCCAGCTAACATGGCCAACGATATCAACCTAAAAATATTGTCATTCAATTAAAACAAGTGGTCATTGAACCAATTTGGGGCCGCTGCCCTAAACAGATAACCATAGAGTCAATCTCGGGCCCTATGCCCAAGCCACGTGACCGTAGAGTGACCTAGGGCCTTTGCCCTTAGCCCTAAGTAACTAGCGGTAGAGCTAGTCCAGCGTACCTAGCGCTTCAATGATTCATAGACCATAAGGTAACCCAACATAATAATACGTTGTCGATTTAGGCCTAAGCCCTTCGACCAGCGTGCAGCGTGCTATTGTCGTCCTTGACTAATAAGTCTAGCCTTGGTCTAGGATTACAGACCCCTATACAGAAACAGATATGGATAGGCATACCCCAACAGAATACGCACATATGCATGTTAACCACATAACACCATCGAATAATCATTCTCACAATGCTAATCAAACCTATTTAACGGGGACTCATGCCCTAACCACGTAATTCATACAACAGTCATAAAGTACTTAAGCAGATATCAACTAACATGTGAAGCAAAAGCTTAAATATAAATGTCCTCGAGGCTCAAGCCCTAGTCAAGATAATTGATAACATTTGGCCCAAGCCCTAATCACATATAACATGTATTGGGTGCAGTTTTCGTACCACAGGTCCGAGTAAGCGTAAATAAGAATGACCCTCGAGCACGATCCCAGTTCCGAGCCCCTAGCGATACCCTAGTCACAACCAATATATAGGGTTCCATCAATAACAAGTAAATAAAGACTTCTAGACCAAGTCCTAGCCTTCGGGGCCTCGAGTTCCACTAAACCGGGGAGTGGAATTGATCCCGAGCGCGAAGGGAAAGTTCCCATTTTAAAAAAAAAAAAAACTTCCCAAGGCCAAAATGTCTAGGCAGGCCACGACCTGGCCCTGAGGGTTGTGGCGCGTCCCTCCTATCAACAAGCCTCCTCCCTCTGTCAAGGGACACATGCCGCGTCTTTCTCCTGAGAGTCGCAGCGCTGCCCCAGACAAAGGCCATCCCAAAGACCTAGGCTCAGGCTGAGTCACGGCCCCTCAAGAACACAGCCGCGACTTGGCCCCTCGAACCCAGAATTTCTTCCATTTTCAGCAACCAATTTCAATCCAAACTAACCCAAATTCACCCCCAAAACTATAAGTCAATTACCACAATAGTTCTAACATCTTCCTAGCAACAAAACCCAACAAAATCCAGCCTTAAAATTCATCCAAAACACTAGGCCAATTCTGAAGCTCAAAGGTTCATGAACACTTCAAAACAACCAAGTACATCACATAATCTTAATGGACAAAACATAATCTAGAGCTTACCTCAACTGAAGATTAATTTCACTAGCTACAATAGAGCTAACTCACCAAGTTTAGGCTTCAATTCTTGTGTCTCTAGCCCAAGATCCTCTTAATTCTTCAAGGACAATCTTAGGAAAGTTTGAGAGAAAAAGAGTGAAGAAGAAAGAGAGAGAGTCGGTTAGAGAAGTGTTTCTAAGTGTTTCTTGTGTTTTGTCTTTTGATTCCTAAGATGAAATGACTTAAGCTAATCCCGAGGCTCGGGGTACCAAAAACGTCCCCGAGGGCAAAATGGTCAAATTCCCCAATATTCCCTCCTAAATTAACTAACTTGAAATATATCACAAATTATTCATTTCAATTATCCTATAACCCAATTAAATGACGAATACCCAAAATACCCCTTGACTTGCCCCGAGTTGGGTATTGGGTCTCGTTGTGACTTTCCCATTAAGTTGCTCCCTATGATCGTCTTGTGCCGAGTAACCCAAATAAACCCACATAATAATGTGGTCTCTCACATAGATGACATATATGCACATAAATATACAATTATGCTCGCAACGAGCCAAATTATCATAATTTCCATTCTAATAAGAAGCGAGCCCACATGCATATTTAATATCTCTAAACATGCACAACTAGCCATATTATCACATAATCCAAATAATTACAATTAAATATAACACTTAAGAATATAATTCCATATATTTTCATCCTGGCCCCCTAATCAAGGCCCTAAGCCTTATTAGGAAATTTTGGGAAGTTATAGGTCGATACATTTTTGGTATAAAAGTGAGAAGAAATAGTGGGACTTATGCGTTAAGTCAAGCTCACTTTGTTGAGAAAGTGCTTGTCAAGTTTAGTAATTTAAAAATCAAAGAGGACAATACACCATTTGATTCAAGCATAAACCTTGAAAAGAACAATGGTAGAGAGATTAGTAAACAAAGTAGGTTTAGTTGCAATTCAAGTATCGAACATTGGAAGGAACTTGAGAGAACTCTAGTGTACCTCTAGAGGACCAAGAATCAGGATCTCCAATGTTTTCTAAAATACTTGAGGGATACTCTAACACCAGTTTGATATCGAGTGTGGGAGATAATCTCTTCACCATCGGTTGGGTGTTATGCTCAAAATGGGAGAGTATTATTGGGGCCCAAAGAAACAAAAATATATTTCACTTAACCATGGATAATGAGTTTATAGCTCTACCAAAAAATGTCAAATAGCTCTACCGGATGGGACTGAAACTCCTAAGATAATATATTCATCAATGATTGCAACCCAACTCTAAACTTGTATACATCAAAGGAAAGATTTCAATGGTAAAGAAAAAGTCATTGAGTGAGTAGTCTCAACACTAACACAATCATGAGTTCCATCCATGGATGGTTAGTGTTGGTTGCTTCTGAGTGAGGGTTAAGCCTAGTGCTTTTAATGAAGTTCAGTTGTGTGCAACAAGCATCTCTAAAGGTAGCAAAGATGCTATAAGAACTTCACCTATATGAACTAAGTGGTGGCGCCGCCTTTCATGGGAGTTGGAGTTTCTCCCCAGAAAGTGCATGAAATGGATAAGCAAAAGGCCATTAAAAGTGCTAAGCGCGAAGAGTGGGAAATACATAAGTAATCAAATAGAGATGTGTGAGACAATACCGATTTTAATAACTAAGATTGTTGGGTTCAATGTTTTAAGAATACCTTAGCATTTCGATTTAAGCTTTGTAGTGTTTTCACTAAGGTAAAGTTCAAACCCAAAATGAACTTTACTTTATGCATTAATAATGTTTGACTAGAGAATTGAGGTTGTATTTAACCAAGTGGGGGAATTTTTTGATTGGTTAAATACATGGTGAAATTGGTTAGGCACGAAGAGGTGCAAACCCTTAACGATTTAACAAAAGTCAACATGTGAGATTTGATTTTTGGTATTGGGATTTTTAAATCATCTTTTTGGGTCCAAAGTGTTTCTTTGAAATATATGAGAGTGCCCAAAAAATTTGGGAACATTTGGGGATTTTTTGAGACAGGTTTTGGATTGCCAAGTCAGAGGCATCGACAAGGCAATGGGTCCCTCAGCCAAGAAAAAACAGACTAGGCGACGTATCTCTTGGTAGGAGAAACATCGCCTAGAGTCCGGCGACATGTCGCCTGGGATGTCTGTACAATTCCGTACAATGCCATTTTTTGGCTCAAAAATTCAAACTAAAATGCTCTAATCTGATTGGTTGAGTCTAATGAGGTTCCTATACTATTTAAAGATGTCATTTGAGTTAATTGGTGAATTGATCAATCAGCTCTCCCTCTCTCTCTCTCTAGCTCTCAAGATTAGTACTTTTCTCCAAGATCTTCATCAAGAAAGCTTGACTTGTATGAAGATTCAAGGCTTGTAAATCCCAATCTCATTCGATTGTAGTAGCTTCAAGCAATGTCAAAGGGGAGGCTAGGAATAGAGATTTATGGACAAAAAATCTTTATTTGTTTCAAGCCTTGTTACATTTTGTGATTCACATAAAATCATGACTTATGAGTTTATGTAACTTGGTTTTCTCTCCACAAAGGTCTATTCATTCTCTTGATTTAGTTTGTGTTATTAAATCATTATATCCACGGTTGTATTGTGATTAAATGTTTCTAAATTCATGTTGTAATTATTTAATTACTTATTATGTAATTATCAAGATTTGCATCCATACTTTGAATATGTTTCTTTATTTATCAAGATTTGCATTCATAATTTGAACATGGTTCTTGATTAGCCTCTAAGGTTTGAAATATTGAATTAATTTACATTATTCATTGTTGGATTAGAATGTATAAGTCATAAATCCCAATAGTTGGATACCTTCTGTAGCGTCCTCCTAATCCAGGACGGTTACACTGTGTATTTTAAATAGTGCAAGACTTGCTAATCAAGTCATTTGGTTATAAACGTGTAACTAAGGTTAACGTCAAGGGTTAGGGTTAAAAATTTTGGTCAAAGGAACTGTTGACTTTTCATTTAAAAGTTTCATACATACATGGAATCCCAGAATATTACAAACAACCATTTAAAAGGGAGTATATACATCAAAAGTTACAACCGGTCGACCTAAGTGACAAAATAAGGGTTACAGCCATAGTTCCTCTGAGAGAAACCCTTGGTCATGGTGGACGACCAGTCGCATATGTACACGCCACCATCGAAGCTCTCCAACTCATGGCTGCTGAATATTTCCTTTCCCCTTACCTACACCACATAGCACCCGTGAGCCAAGGCTCAACAAGAAAACTTAAACATGTACATGAAGAGTAAATACAAGTTCTAAATACATATCTAGCATGCCCGGAAGTAATAACCTACTCATGCATGCATACAATTACAAATAAATGATCATTGGATCATTCTGGGGCCCGCTGCCCTGACTAGTTGACCATAGAGTCAATCCTGAGCCTTATGCCCTAGCTATGTGACCATAGAGTCACCTAGGGTCTTTGCCCTTAGCTTTGAGTAACTAGCCATAGAGCTAGTCCAACGTACCTAGCACTTTAATTTTTCAACGACCATAAGGTTGGCTAACGTAATAGTACGTTCCTCGTTGGGCCTAAGCCTTTCGACCAGTGCTCTATTGCTGCCCTTGACTAATAAGTCAAGCCCTGAGCCAAGTATTCAGGTACAAATACAGATACAGATACAGATAAGCATACTACAGACAATACAAGTATGCATCCATATTAATCATGTAATACCATCAATTAAATGCAAACATAGTAATAACCATGTTCCTTAACAGGGTCGAGCCTTAGCAATGCAAATCATGCGAATAATCATATAACACTTAGTCAGAAATGAAATATTCAGGTATGTTTAATCAACAAGCACAAACATAACTCAATCCTATTCATTCAACGGGGCATGAACCCTATTCATAGTTTTAATCAACAACCGGGCCAAGCCGTAATCACATATATACAATATTGAGTGCAGTTTTCTTACCTCAGGCCCGAGTATAGCATAATAATAAGAACGACCCTCGAGCATGATCCTGGTTTTGAGCCCCTAGTGGTAACCTAGTCACAACCATAATATAGGATCTCATCAATAACGAGGAAATAAAGGCTTTCTAACTGAGTCCTAGCCTCCGGGATGTCGAATTCTACTAAAGCGGGTTGTAGGATGGATCCCGAGCCCTTAGGGTTGAGTTTCTGCACTCAAGACCTAAGGTGGCAAAAACACCCAGGCGGGCCGCAACTTTCCCCTAAGCGCCGCAACGTGTAACATGCAAACCTTAAGTGCATGTTACAAGCTAGGTTAGTATTCAGTCAAATGCACAAGCGAGGGTGCAGCCTAGCGATCATGATGATGCCTAGTTTTTGCGGTAGTGGCATTTTCATAAATATCTTCAATATTGCCCACAAATGGACGAGACTTGGTAGGTTGCATATTGAAGGGTCAATGAACGCAATGGTTCGATCATATTTGGGAGATTCAGAGAATTGGAAAGTTGAGAGCCTAATATGTCTCCCAAGTAAAAATCATATATGTTCTTGGTAGAAGGCTAAGAGCTCAAAATGCTCTTTGTAGGGGGAGCACCTGGTGTCTACTCTCCACCACCCCCTAGCGCAAGTGCATCAAGTGAGCTACTACTAGTTAGGAAGGCTAGTAGGGCGGGCATATGAGGACCACAAGGGGACTCATATGTCTCCATGAGTAGGAGTACTCATGGACATTACCGGGCCGCCCAGTACTGCGTTGAAGTGTGCTACTAGAAGTTTATGGGTACGGTTCTCTTGGCTTGCCGGTATGCCGCTTGAATAGAGCATGGGCCAAACCTTTGAGAAATATCATGGTGTACCATGGCCATGAGTCTTGACATGAGATGACATGGGAAGTCATTCGTGTGACTTGCTAGCATACATGCATTGAACGGTGCACAATGCTTGAGAAGGACAGAGGTCTAGTGTGTGCTATTAGTCTCGTAACTAGTCTCGAGGGCCTGCAAACATGCATGAACTTATGGTGCCTTGAGGATTGGACCATGGTCGTATGGGAGTCGTTTGTCTGTGATGTGATCTATTCAGATAGTATTGAATGGGACATGATTAGAGGTGTTGGCATGTCAACTTGGTGTTGGCTCTTGGCCACACATGCTACCTTGGCTTGCGAATGTCTGGGTGAGCATAAATGTTTGGATTTTCCTTGCCATAGTGACAACCTATGGACAGTGTGAGTGTTTTAGCTAGATATCCTTGATGCATTGTTGCACTCATAGATGCTTGAGAGCATGAATCAGCGGGAGTTGTTCAAGAGACGGAAGTGTGCAGAGGCACACGGTCGCACGAAAAATGTGCCCATTATTATTCGAATGGTTGGAAGGCTGATCTTGGCTAAAAGGTGTCAAGGTATCGCATGGGCATTTCTGCTGTCAAAATTTCAGCCCGTGACACGACGCGTCTCCCAGATAGAAAACCCCCCAGTCTGAAAAAGGAGACACGGACCATGGCGTGCCTACCCAGACAGAACCGTCCCTGACCTCTGGGTTCAAGAGGGTCGCGACCTAACCCTACGAACCCATAATTCTTTGGTTTTTCTTTAGCCAAACTCAACCACAAACCATCCCAAATCCATCCTAGAACCATAATTCAATCCCTAGAACACATTCAACATAATAACTACAACAAAACCCAACTTAAACTTGATTAAAAACCCATCAAAAATTCAAAATCCAACTCTTAAGCCACAAGCTCAAGAACACCTCAAGAACGGCCAAATTAAAACAGAATTTAATGGAAATCAATGTTTAAAGTTTAATTCAAGTGGAAGTTAAATTCCCCTAGTAGCAATAAATCCAATCCCAAGTTTAGGCCTTCAATTCCCAAGCTTTCAGGCAATAATTCTCCTTAATTCTCAAGAAATCCTCTTAAAAAGTGGAAGAGTATGAGGGAGAGAGAGAGAGAGTCTTTGGGAGCTAATAAGGAAGAGTGTTTGTTGTGTTTTGTTTTGTTTTCTTAAGGCTTAAGTAACTTAAGCTAATCCTGAGGCTCAGGGTACCAAAAATGTCCCGAGGGAAAAATGGTCAAAATCCTCGATATTCCATCCTAATCTCACTGACTCCAAATATAACCTCAAATAATTATTCCCATTACCCAATAACACGATAAAGTACCTGATACCCAAAATACCCCTTGACTCACCCTGAGTCGAGTATTGGGTCTTGTTGTGACTTTCCCACTAACTTGCTCCCTAGGATCGTCTCGTGCCGAGTAACCCAAATAAACCCACATAATAATGTGTTATCTTACATATATCACATATATGCACACATACAATTATGACCATAACAGGAAAAATTACAAAAATACACCTAAACATGCATATATAGTCATATTGTCATATAACTCACATAATCACATAATTACACCCAAATATAACTCATATAAGCATATAATTCAATAAATTTCCACCTTGGCCCCCTAATCAAGGCCCTAAGCCTTATTAGGTAATTTTGGATGTTACAACTATCCCCTCCTTATAGAAATTTCATCCTCAAAATTTTACCTTAACAGCTCTGGATACTGATTCTGCATATCTGCCACCAACTCCCAAGTCGCTTCCTCAACCTTACTATTCCTCCATAATACCTTAACTAAAGGTATAGTCTTATTCCTTAGGTCCTTGTCCTTCTTGTCGAAAATCTGATCTGGCTGCTCCTCATAGGACAAATCTACGTCCAGTTCCAGATCCTCATAACTCAATACATGAGTCTCATCTGATACATACTTCCTCAACATGGTAATATGAAGTACGTTGTGCACACTAGACATTGCAAGGGGTAAGGCCAACCAATAGGCCACCTGACTGATCCTTTCTAGGATCTCAAATGGCCCCATAAACCTAGGGCTCAACTTGCCCTTCTTCCCTAATCTTTTTACCCCTCTCAGTGGTGAAACCCTAAGGGAGACATAGTCTCCCACTTGGAACTCCATGTTCCTTCGCTTCGGGTCTGAATAACTCTTTTGTCTGCTCTGAAAAGCGAGCATCCGAGCTCTAATCTTTTCAATAGCCTCAGTGGTCCTCTGAACTGCCTCAGGACCCAAATATTTCCTCTCACCCATCTCATCCTAATGAGTGGGAAACTTGTACTTCGTACCATACAACATCTCATAAGGTGTCACTCTAATAGTCGACTGGTAGCTGTTATTATAGGAAAATTCTATCAGAGGTAAATATTTACTTCAGTACCCTTCAAAGTCCAATACACATGCTTGTAGCATGTCCTCCGATATCCTGATAGTTCTCTCAGACTGGCCGTCCATCTGAGGATGGTTAGTTGTACTGAACTTCAATTGTGTACCCATCGCCCTCTGTAAACTTCCCCAAAACTTGGAAGTAAATATATGGTCCCTATCAAACATGATAGACCTCGAAGTCCCATGAAGGCGAACTATCTTTCTCACATAGAAATCTGCATACTAGTCAATCGTGTAATTCGTTCTCACTGGTAGAAAGTGAGTTGATTTCGTGTACTAATCCACGATGACCTAGACTGAATCGTGCTAGCCCACTGTCTTGGGCAATCCTACCACGAAATCCATTGTGGTGTCCTCCCACTTCCACTCTGGTATATCTAGAGGCTGCAACAATCCTACTGGTCTCTGATGCTCTGCCTTGACCTACTGACAAGCAGGCACCTTGCCACGTACTCAGCCACGTCCCTCTTCATCCCAGGCCACCAATATAAAACTTTCAGATCCTGGTACATCTTCGTGGTGCCCAGATGTAGAGAATAAGGGGTAGTATGAGATTCATCCAGAATATCCCGTTTGATCCCAATGTCCGTCGGAACGCAAATCCGATCCTTATATCTCAATAAGCCCATGCTTGATACTGTGTAGTCCTTAGCTACTCCAGCTAAGACATCCCCTCTGATCTTTCCCGACTGTGGGTCACTTAATTGCTTTTCCTTAATCCTTTCCAAAGAGTAAACAGTAGGGTGATGTTGGCTAACTAGCCCACCACTAGGTCAATTTCTTCTCTAGTCATATCGTCAGTCAACTCCCTGGATATCTTCTTGGCACTATACAACTATCCCAGACCCTTCCAGCTTAGGGCATCTGCTACTACATTGGCTTTCCCAGGGTGATAGAAGATCTCACAATCATAATCTTTTACCAGCTCTAACCAATATCTCTGCCTCATGTTCAAATCCTTCTGGGTGAAGAAGTACTTCAAACTCTTGTGATAAGTGTATATCTCACACTTCTCACCATAAAAGTAGTGCCACCACACCTTCAGTGCAAAAACCATTGCTGCAAGTTCTAGATCATGTGTAGGGTACCTCTGCTCATACTCCTTCAGCTGACGCGATGCATAGGCAATCACCTTCCCTGTCTACATAAGGACAAAACCTAGACCATGTCCCAAGGCATCACAATAAACCGCAAACATGTCCTGATCTATAGGAAGACTCAGAACTGGAGCCGTGATCAAACTCTTCTTTAGTTTCTGGAAGTTGTCCTCACATTTGTCTGACCATATGAACCTCTGATTCTTGCGTGTCAACTCTATCAGTTGTGATGCAATCTTGGAAAACCCCTCCACAAAGCATCTGCAATAACTTGCCAATCCCAAGAAACTTCTAATCTCTCAAGCATTCTTCGACCTTGGCCAATCTTTGACTGCTTCAATCTTCGCTGGGTCCACCTTAATTCCATCCTTACTGAATATGTGACCTAAGAAAGTCACATGTGGCAACCATAACTCGCACTTCTTGAATTTCTCATACAGCCTATGTTCTCTCCACCTCTGTAGTACCAATCTGAGGTGTCGCTCGTGTTCTGTCTTTAACTAAGAGAATATCAGTATATCATCAATAAAGATGATCACAAACTGGTCCAAGTAATATTTGAACATCTGCTCATCAGATCCATAAATATTTTTGGGGCATTAGTCAGTCCAAATGACATCACCAAAAACTCATAATGTCCGTACCTGGTGTAAAAAGCTATCTTTGGTATATCCTCCTTCCTGATCCTTAGCTGGTGATAATAAGATCGAAGATCTATCTTGGAAAATATCGTCCTACCCTGTAACTGATCAAACAGATTATTAGTTCTTGGTAGATGATACATGTTCTTCATAGTCAACTTGTTCAGTTCTCTATAATCGATACACATCCTCAGAGAACCATCTTTTTTTCTTCATGAAGAGAACTGGTGCGCCCCATGGCGAGAAACTGGGCCTGATAAAACCCAAGTCTAGTAACTCCTGTATTTGAACCTTTAGTTCCTTCAGCTCAGCTAGAGCCATTCTATAAGGTGCCCTAGACACTGGCTCTATCCCTAGCACCAATTTGATCACAAACTCCATCTCCCAATAAGGAGGTAACCCTGGTAGATCCTCTGGAAACACATCCAGAAACTCACAAATCAATCTAGTATGTCCTGGTCCCACTGGCACGACCTGAGTGGTATCCACCACACTATCTAAGAACCCTATGCATCCCCCCTACAATAGGTCTCTAGCTCTAAGTACATATATCATAGGTAAATGAGGTCTATGCACAATGCCAACGAATACAAAGGGGTCCTCACCAGCATGCTCAAAGGTTGCCATCTTCTTCTTGCAATTTATCATAGCCTCATACTTCTCTAGCCAGTCCATACCCAGAATTATGCCAAAGTCAATCATAACCAACTCTACCAAGTCAATTGACAACTCCATGCCATCCACTGTAATTGGTAGTAATCTAACCCATCTCTTAGAAACCACTAACTCCCTAGTAGGAAACATAGTACCAAAGCCAAGAGGATAAAAGTCACATGGTCTACACAATCCATCTATAACTCTACTAGAAACTAAAGAGTGTGTAGCACCTGAATCAATAAAAAGAATATAGAGGGTTCCAGCAATAGAAATTTGACCTGTAACCACATAGGGACTAGCCTCGACGTCTGCCTGGGTCAAGGTAAACACTCGAGCTAGCGTTAGGTTGTCCACCTTCTTAGGCTCTTCCTTTCTGGCTCTCGAGCAGTCCTTCTTCAAGTGTTCCACACTTTCGCAGATGATGAAAACCTTCACCCGACATTCCCAATATGGAGCCTCCTACACCGAGTACATTCTGGGAATGCTTTCCAAGTCACTGCCACCCTGGTGGCTCGTCTGTATGCCCCGTCACCTCCTGTTTGGAACTGGAGTTTAAACTGTGTATGGAGTCTTTCTCTTCTGTTCATTGGGGCCTCCGCCCCTACCAAAGCCTATAAATGGAGGTCCCAGTGTCCTAGAATCCCTTTTAGTCGCATTCTCATGCCAGATCTTATTCTCTGTGCTCTCAGTTGTAAGCGCCCTCTCCATGGCCTGTGCATAGGTGGTCAGTCCTGGCACAGTGGTAATGTGAACATCCTGGGCTATCATAGGCTGTAGCCCCTGGAGAAACCTCTCTCTTCTAGTCCCATCAGTGGGCACTAGATCACCGAAAAACTTTGCCAATCTATCAAACTTCAGAGCATAATCAGTCACTATCATGTTGCCCTGAAGTAACTTGCTGAACTCTTCAGCCTTCGCAGCTTTAACTGCTTCATAGTAGTATTTCTCGTCGAACAAAGTTCTGAACTCTTCCCATTCAATAATGTTTAATTCTCTAGTTTGGGATACCACCTCCCACCATCTTCGGGCATCCTCCCAAAACATGTAAGTGTCGTAGGCCACTCTCTCATTACCACTTACCCTCATGAAATCCAAGATGTTGGTTATCATGGTCATCCACTGTCCAATCATTAGTGGATCTAAGCAACCCTCAAAAAACTCGAGGGTGTTGTTTCCTGAACCTCTCATACAAGAGTTCCCATCTATCTCCCCCTGCCTGGGGCTGTACTACCACTTGTACCTCTGCCTGTGACACTGCCACTACTGCGGGTTGTGGGTTCCCTGCTAGAACCTATTGCTGTCTCAAGAGGCGAATCTCATCTTCCTGCCTCTCTAACCTGGTTTGCATGTCAGCACGCAAATGTTGCTAGTTGTCTGGAGCTAGCGTTGGGCCCTGGCCCTAGTCATTCCCTTCCCTGGCCTGTATCTCTTGGCCAACCAACCTCTCTGACCTTTGAGGAAGCATACTAATATCTAACCCACTTTGCAGTGATCAAATCAGTCGTTAGATAAGTAACAACTATACCACTTGCCGCCTGACGGTCCTAGATGGAATAAATAAACATATGCAATGCTAATAAGCATGCCAACACATAATATAGTCAATCATAGTGATAATAAGCACTTCTGATATTCATCAGCAATTAACAATGCTAATAATCATTTCTGGCATTCATAAGCAATTAACGATGCAAATAAGCATATTCAAACATTTATACTTACATAACAATGCTAATAAGCATGTTCTTTAATTCCTACGAGTATTAACAGTGCTAATAAGAATTTCCTAGCCTATATGCAAATAACAACGCTAATGAGTGCGTTTTGACCTACATGTCCATATAATAACACTAATAAACGGTTCATTTGCATTCACAAGCAATAACGATGCTCATAAGCATGTTCTTTATCATTCATGCAATAGTCAATTGCCAGGCCCTATCAAATTATCTCATATTCCCTAAATAGGCAAGCAAATAATGCATTTATATCATATTTAAGCAGTTAACACATAACCACATAAATAGTTACCGACCCTGAGTCGAGCTTGTCTTTAGTGGCGAGTGTACATGCTTGGCCGGTCTTCAAAAACCATAAACCTTAGTAGCTCTGATATTAAGTTGTAGTGTCCTCCTAATCTAAGACTGTTACATTGTGTATTTTAAATAGTGTCAGACTTGCTAATCAAGTAATTTGGTTATAAATGTGTAACTAAGGTTAACGTCAAGGGTTAGGGTTAAAAAATTTGGTCAAAGGAACTGTTGACTTTTCATTTAAAAGTTTCATACATACATGGAATCTCAAAATATTACAAACAACCGTTTAAAATGGAGTATATACATCAAAAGTTACAACCGACCGACCTAAGCAGCAAAATAAGGGATACAACCCTAGTTCCTCTTAGATACACTCGGTCGTGGTGGACGAGCAGGCGCATATGTACATGCCTCCATTGAAGCTCTCCAACCGATGGCTGGTGAAGCTTTCCTTTCCCCTTACCTGCACCACATAGCACCAGTGAGCCAAGGCTCAACAAAAAAACTTAAACATGCACATGAAAAGTAAATACAGGTTCTAAATAAATATCTAGCATGCCCGGCAGTAATAACCTACTCATGCATGCATACAATTACAAATAAATGATCATTGGATCATTCTGGAGCCCGCTACCCTGAATAGTTGACCACAGAGTCAACCCCAGGCCCTATGCCGTAGCTATGTGACCATAGAGTCACCTAGGGTCTTTGCCCTTAGCTTTGAGTAACTAGCCATAGAGCTAGTCCAACGTACCTAGTGCTTTAAATTTTCAATGACCATAGGGTTGGCCAACGTAATAGTACGTTCCTGCTTGGGCCTAAGCCTTTCGACCAGTGCTCTATTGCCGCCCTTGACTAATAAGTCAAGCCCTGAGCCAGGTATTCAGATACAAATACAGATACAGATAAGCATACTACAGACAATACAAGTATGCATCCATATTAATCATGTAATACCATCAACTAAATGCAAACATCGTAATAACCATGTTTTTTAACGAGGTCGAGCCCTAGCTATGCAAACCATGCGAACAATCATATAAGACTTAGCCAGAAACATAATATTCATGTATGTTTAATCAAAAACCATAAACATAACTCAATCATGTTCACTCACAAGGGCATGAGCCTTATTCATAGTTATAATCAACAATCGGGCCAAGCCCTAATCGCATATATCACGTATTGGGTAAAGTCTTCTTACCTAAGGTCCGAGTATAGCGTAATAATAAGAACGAACCTCGAGCACAATCTCAGTTATGAAACCCTACCAGTAACCTAGTCACAACCATAATATCAGATCCCGTCAATAATGAGAAAAATAAAGGCTTTCAGACTGATTCCTAGCCTCTGGAACATCGAATTCTACTAAATCGGGAAGTAGGATTGATCCCGAGCCCTTAGGGTTAAGTTTTCGCACTCAAGACCTAAGGTGGCCAAAAAAGCCCAGGCGGGCTGCAATTTTTCCCTAATGGTGGCGGCGCGCCTCTGAGACAGATAGCGCCCCCTACCTGAAAAAGGAGACATGGACCGCGGCGCGCCTATCCAGACAGAACCGCCCCAGACCTATAGGTTCAAGAGGGCCCGGCATCCCAAGAATAGGGTCGCGGCCCGACCCTACGAACCTAGAATTATTTGGTTTTTCTTCATCTAAACTCAACCACAAACCACCCCAAATCCATCCTAGAACCATAAGTCAATCCCTATAACACATTCAACATAATACCAACAACAAAACCCAACTTAAACTTGATTAAAACCCCATCAAAAACTCAAAATCTAACTCTTGATCCACAAGCTCAGGAACACCTCAAGAACAGCAAAATTAAAACAAAATTTAATGGAAATCAATGTCTAAAGTTTACCTCAACTGGAAGTTAAATTCTTCTAGCTGCAACAAATCCAATCCCAAGTTTAGGCCTTCAATTCCCAAGCTTTCAGCCAACAATTCTCCTTAATTCTCAAGAAATCCTCTTAGAAAATGGAAGGGTACGAGAGAGAGAGAGTTGGTTGGGAGCTTATAAGGAAGAGTGTTTGTTGTGTTTTGTTTTGTTTTCTTAAGGCTTAAGTAACTTAAGTTAATCCCGAGGCTCGGGGTACCAAAAACATCCCCGAGGGAAAAATGGTCAAAATCCTCGATATTCCCTCCTAATCTCACTGACTCCAAATATATCCTCGAATACTTATTTATGTTACCCGATAAAGTACTCGATACCCAAAATCGCTTGACAGACCCTGAGTCGGGTATTGGGTCCCATTGTGACTTTCCCGCTAACTTGCTCCCTAGGATCGTCTCTTGCTGAGTAACCCACATAATAATGTGGTGTCTCACATATATCACATATATGCACACATATACAATTATGCTCATAACATGATAAATTACTAAAACTGGCCTTCTAATAAGAAATGGGCCCACATGCATATTTAATACACCTAAACATGCATATCTAGTCTATTTATCATATAACTCACATAATCACATAATTATACCCAAATATAACTCATGTAAGCATATAATTCCATAAATTTCCAACATGGCCCCTTAATCAAGGCCCTAAGGCTTATTAGGTAATTTGAGACGTTACATCTTCTTATGTCCGTTGAGCATCACTCCCTCTAACACTAGGCATTGGAAGGACCACCATGGGTACCTGTTGGACTTGTGGGGCTTCCAAAGCCAAGGATTCATGAAGAGTCCTTGTGCGACCATTGCTGCTTGTATGGCATTAAGGTTTTCCATCATGGTAGCCATGTTGGTCCACTGGGTTTCTAACTCCTCTTGTTGCGCTGCCACCTTGTTTCAAAGGTCAATTACTTCTGAGTCCTAAGGACGTACAATGCTAGAAGCTTCGTCCTCTGGGAGGTGATCATCGTCAGCCCAATATCATCTTCTAGTTTGAAACCATCGTATTCATTGTCAGGATAATACTCATCTTCGACTGGTACCTTATTCTCCTTCACCATTGAAAGTTCTGCGATGGAGAGGGGAGGTCATTTATCCTCTCATTTTGTGGAGACACGTTAAGGTTCACTCGAGACTGGTTCTACGTGTCCTCCATGGTCGAGGTTCTTCTCTAGCTTTCTACAAGTTTTAATGAAAGCACAAAAATGTTGACCTAATATTCTGTCAACTAAAAAAATGGTAAGATAGCTAGTAAATAGAAATGAATCAAAACACACAGGTTTTTTACGTGGTTCAATCATTAACAAGGCCTAGTCCACAAGTCACTTGTATATAGGAATGCTTTTCGGAATCACAAGCTCTTTAGGGTTTACAACTTAGGCATAGGATAATCTTGTTCCAAGGTAAATGGTAGTCCAAATCTAGGGTTTTTTAGATCCATACAAATGACCCCTTCATGTCCTATTTATAAGTGGCACGAGGGCAGCTCAAAGAGCTCTTAGCCTTTAATAAAAGATACTTTTTTGGGCACCCTACACGTGTCACCTGGCTATAGGCCTAATTGGGCAATTCCCTGGCCAAAAAAGGGTGTGGTCCTCTAAATTCTAACGGAAAGGCATCTAGGACCACTCTTTCAATCAATTCTGTAGGGGTTCTGCACTTTGTGGTCCCCCAACTGTCACTAGAGCTTCTCGAGCTCTCCAAGAAGTCGACACGAAAGCATTCACCCTGGACTGAACCTTGGAGACCTACCGAGCAGTTACACTTCAAGGACCCACGAGGGATCCTAAGACACCTTCTTGAAAGTCTAGAAACATGCACACTGATGACTTTTCAGCATGGTTGCCCACCCCCGAGGACTACTTTGGAGATAGGCCATATAGGTCACCACATGTCTCTTATTGCTGACATGGAAAGTAGGTAGAATATTGAGTTGAAATTGTTATGATTGGTTAAATACAATTAAAATTGGTTAGGCATGAATAGGTGCAAAAACCATAATGGTGTCAATAAAGTCAACATGTGAAAATTGACTTTCGGTATAGGAATTTATAAATCATATTTTTGTGTCCAAAGTGTTTTTTTGGAGTATATAAGAGTACCCAAAATATATGGAGGCATTTGGGGATGTTTTGAGACAAGTTTTGGAGCACCAAGTCAGAAGGCCTGCATTGCTTTGCCACTGGGAGGCGATGCATCGCTGGTCCTTTGAAACACTGCGCAGGTGATGTTGTAATTGATTAAATACATGGTGAAATTGGCTAGGAACGAAGAGGTGCAAAAACCATAATGATTTCACAAAAGTCAACATGTAAAAGTGGACTTTCAGTATAGGCATTTATAAATAATCTTTTTGTGTCCAGAGTGTTTCTTTGTAGCATATGAGAGTACCAAAAAATTTTGGAGAATTTGGGGATATTTTGAGACAAATTTTGGAGCTTCAAAACAAAGGAGTAGGCGATGCATTGCCTTTGGGAGGCAACATGTCACACAAAAAAATGGTGGACCAGGCTCGGTGCTAGGCAAGTTATCGCCTGGCAGACGATGACTTACCTGGTGCCAGGCAACGCGTGCCTGGGTCATCTGTACAGGTCTGTCTAGTGACATGTTTTTGGCTCCTATACTATTTAAAGAGTTCATTTGAGTTAATTAGTGACTTGATCACTCACCTCTCTCTGAAGCTTTCAAGATTACTAGTTTTCTTCAAGATATTCATCAAGAAAGCGTTACTTGTATGAAGGATCAAGGCTTGTGGGCCCCAATCTCATTCCATTGTAGTAGCTTCAAGCAATTACAAGGAGCAGACTAGGAATAGAGACTTTTGGACAACAAATCTGCATTTGTGTCAAGCCTTGTCACTTTTGTGTTTCACATAAAATCATAGCTTTGTGATTTTTTGTTTGAAGGTTATTCTTCAAGAAAGGTCCACTCTAAACTTTGATTCTATTGAGTTTATGTAATTTGTGATTATCTACCAATAGAGTTAGATTATTTGTTATTTATCCTTTGAGTTGTAATACTAAAAAAGGTTGATTAAGCCTAATCTCCAACAATAAAAAATCTCTATCTCTTAACCTTTGTTTTGTATCAAAGTTTGTCTATCTCTAAGGTTCTATACTAACCAGATCCATGGAAGAAAGCTCATCAATCTCAACTCTCATGTTCATGTCTCAAGATCTAGTTCTTGACAAGACAAGATCAAGTTCCTCCTTACAACATTGAAGGTGCACTACATTCTTAACAAGGATTTGAATACATTGGAGCCCCCACAGGAAGATGATTTTCAAGATGTGATAAAAGAAAATAACAAAAGGGAAGAGGATGAAATCATTTGTAGAGGCCACATACTCAATGTTTTGTCAGATCTTCTCTATGATCTTTACACAAACACTACATTGGCAAAGGAGATATGGGAAGCTCTCGAGATGAAATATAAAACTGAAGAAGAAGGTACGGAGAAATTCCTTATCACTCAATACATGGAATTTAAATTCTTTGATGTTAAACCCTTACTCCCCCAAGTACATGAACTTCAAGTTATTGTGAATAAGTTGTCTACTCTTAAGATAACATTGTCATAATTCTTCATTGTGGAAGAGATTATAGCTAAACTACCTCCATAAGAATGAAGAGATATCTTTGGAAGAGATTTTGAAGCACCTAAGGATTGAATATGAGTTTCATTCTAAGATAAGTGCATGGAAGAGTTTAATGTTGGGACATCCAAGGCTAACACCATAGAGAAGCCCTCTTAATCCAATGGGAAGACTCACAAGAAGCTCCAATCAAAGAACGATACACATCTAGCCTAAATGGAGAATGAAGGGAAATTAAAGGGTGTGAGAGTCCCTTGTTTTGTTTGTTGCAAGAGTTTCCACATGGCCCCCATAACCATGGATCCAAGGTAAACACAACCGAAGAGGAGTTGGTTGCTACCTTGAGTGGGGTGAATGCCATCTAAGGGAAAGTGCAAGGATGGAAGTATGACACTTGTTCCACCCTTCATGTTACTTATGATAGAGAGATCTTCAAAACCTATGAAGATAAAAGGATGGGCATGAGATCCAAATGGGGAATGAGCATACTTTAAAGGTATTGGGCAAGGTGAATGTTGATCTTTACCTCATATCCAGAAAGAAGGTTTTATTGACCAATGTGTTATATGTTTCGGATATTAGTAGGAATCTTGTGAGTGGGCATCTATTGAGCAAACTTGGCATCAAAGCGGTGTTTGAGTCTAGCAAGCTAACTCTATCAAAGGTCAACTACTTTGTGGGGAAAGGGTATGTGTGTGATGGAATGATCAAATTGTGTGCCAAAGATAATGGTTTTGATTCTATTACTTTGTGGCATAATAGACTTGCTCATATAGGATATGGTACAATTAAAAGAGTTATCAAATGCATGCAATGATGTTGAGTATGATAAGTGTGAATTTTGTGTTAAATCTAAGATTGTAAATAAATATTTTCCAAGTGTTGAAAGGAAAACTAATTTGTTAGATTTGATACATAGTGATTTATGTGAATTGAATGAAATAATTACTAGAGGTGGACATAGATATTTTATTACCTTTATTGATGATTATTCTAGATTTACATATGTGTATTTGCTTAAGAATAAGGGTGAGGCCTTTAGCATGTTTAAAATCTATAAATCCAAAGTTGAAAATCTATTGGAAAAGAAAAGAAAAGTAGTGATTAGAAGTTATAGGGGCGGTGAATATTTGTCTAATGAATTCAATGTGCTTTGTGAGATGCATGGTATAATACATGAATGTACAGTCCCTTGTACACCCCAACAAAATGATATAGAGGAAAGAAAGAATAGATCATAAGTTGAAATGATAAATGCTATGCTATTACATGCAAATTTGAGTTTTGCATTATAGGGAAAAGCCTTGCTTACTGTTTGTCATATTCTAAATCGCATTCCTCTAAAGAAGAATCAAATTTTACCATATGAGATATGGAAAGGAAATAGGCTCAACCTACGGTATCTCAAAGTGTGGGGGTACCTTGCTTATTGCAAGAGCACGAAGCCCAAAAGGACCAAGTTAGATCCAAGGGCCATCAAATGTGTATTTGTAGGCTATGCCTCAAATAGCAAGGCATATAGGCTATTAGACTTGGATTCTAATGTAATAATTGAATCCAGAGAAGTTTAGTTCTTTGAGAGTTTGTTGTATAGTGACAATAAGCCTCAAGAACCGATCTGATTAGAAGGAACTCAAGAGGTGTTACCTTCAAGGGTTGTAGAGCAACCAACATTTCCTAGAAAAAGCTAATGGCTTAAAGAGAGTGGATCACAAAATGAAACTCTCAAGTGGAGAATCTTTACCTAGTAGAGGGAAACCACAAGGGAGTCACTTGGAAGTATCCTATGGGACTTCAAGTGGAGGATGATCCTAAAACTTTCCAAGAAGCTATGTCCTTAAGGGACATTAACTTTTGTAAATAAGAAATAAATGATGAGAAGGATTCAAATATGTCTAACCGCATTTGGGAGATTGTTGATCTACCACAAGGATTAAAACCAATAGGTTGCACGTGGGTATTTCGAAGAATATACAACACTAATGGGACCATTCAAGCCTATAAGGCAAGATTGGTGGCCAAAATGTTTAGAAAAAAGAAGGGCATGTATTATTTTGATACCTATGCATCGATAGCAAGGACAACATCTATAAGATTGTTGTTTATTTTATCATCAATGCACAACCTATATGTTCATCAAATGAATGTCAAAATACCATTCCTAAATGTTGACCTCGATGATGAGGTGTACATGGAACAACTGGAAGGGTTTGTTCTAAAGGGAAATGAACATATGGTGTGTAAGCTTGTTAAATCATTATATGGTTTAAAAAAAGCACAAAAACTATAGCATGAGAATTTTGATGAAGCCATTGTTTCGGATGGGTTTATACAAAATAGTGCAGACAAGTGCTTATGCTCTAAGACTTGTGATGACTATATCACCTTAGTGTGTCTATATGTTGATGATATGTTCATATTAAGTAATGACATGAAAGGCATAATAGAAACGAAGAGGATTCTATTTTTAAACTTCAAAGTGAAGGACCTTGGAGAGGTTTGTTGGAAAAACTTATATAGGATCTTGTTTATTTTCATGTAAATCTTATAATAAACATATTAGTATAAGATAACCTAGAACATGTTTCTAAAATTGATTTCAAACAGAAATAATGAGAAGAACACTTACATTATACGCAGTGGAATGAATGAGTCATTGATTCAGTTTCTCTAACCCTTGTATCATTTCTGTCGCAAGGTATTACCAAGAAACTGAACCGTTCTTGAATTTTCTTCACACCCTTCCAAAGTATCCTTAGAATCACCTAGACTAGGGTAGGAAATTCTCAACACAAGAGATAGGTATGGAGAGAATAAGACAAAAGAATATTGAGGCTTAGAAAAGGACTTATGCTTTAGAGAGAATCTAAAACCTACTAGATCTTCTGATTTTCAGTCAGATAGTCTTTTTATAATCGTATTTCAACTCTCACTTAGCATTCCTTTTATAGGCTCAATTAGGTCACTTATTTAATTAAAAATTAAATAAAATAATAGTCAATAATAATTCCTAGGTCGAAATTCTCATGGCCCATAGGCCCGTGAAATTTCTCTTTTAATTATAAGCCTGTTGGACTTAAAATCAAGGCATGTATTATTTTCTATTGATTTAATTAATTAAATAATTATTTAAATCATTTATCAAATTAATTATTTATAATTTGATCCTTGATTTAAACTTATTTATTAATTTAGGCACCAATTTATCTTAATAAATCTGCCATAATTTCTCTTTTCTTCCCTAAATTACACAACTCTGTGAAACAATTCAAAATTGATCTGGTCAAGTTTGATAATTCTAATTGATAATTACATCAATTAATTGAGACTATCTAGATGATTTTATCCAAGGTACAGTGGGGACCATGGGCCTATGAAATCAAGCTTCAATAAGTTATCATAAATCTAACAAATAAATTCACTAACTTATTAATTCCTCGTGACTCCACTAAAGACTTGGAATTGTACTCTTGAATTCATAGAATGCTCTACAAGCAATATAGATAGGTTATTAATTATCCATTGTTACAACCATAATTGTCACTCAATCCTCTATAGACGGTCTACAATGTGATGGGACTAAAATACTGTTTTACCCCTCATTGTATTTTTTCCTTACAACACGTAGTTCCTTGTAAATGATATTTCAATAAACTAATATTAATTACTGAAATGAGATCTCTATCATTTAGCACCTTGAATCAAACTAAAAGGAAACCATCATTTCACTTCTTCATCAGAAGCTATAGATGTTCATATCTATGATTAACACTCCCACTCAATTATACTACCGAGTTCCCAAGATGTGGGTATGGGCTAGTCCGTAGGGTAAGCTGGTAACGAACAAGTCAAAGAACTCAAATAATATAATTAGTTAGAATACTCCACTCATAATTGAGATTGAATTGACCTATGGTCAACTATATGATATGACTAGAATAGATAATAACGGTATGTTTACTTATCCTATCTACTGTCAATATCGGTCTAGTCCGATGTAACAAATACATCCAATCTTATCTACTTTGCTAAAGTTCTGGAAAGAACATAACACTGTCATGTGTAAGTAGATCATATCGTAGATTAGCAAGTCAGTGTAAATCTTGTGCACTGACTAATCTTACGACTAACTTATTTTGAACATATAATCATATTTATATTCCACTATGATTACATGAATATACATATTATTAGATATATGCTCAGGATTTAATAGAAGTTTATATTAAACAAATAATCATGAAAATAAAACATGTGAGCAAAGTGATAGACCAAGTCAAAAAATGATTTCTATTCTTTTATTGATAATAAAATGAGATTATAAAGAAATTGGGTTTTAATTAGGGCATAAAAGCCCAACAAACTCCCACTTGCACTAATTGGAACTAATCCCTTAATTCTACTAATCTCATTTCTTTGATATGCTTATCAAATGTAGCTTTTGGTAGTGTCTTGGTAAAAGGATCTGCAAGATTGTCTTCAGATGCAATCTTCATAACCTTTACATCTCCCCTGGCCACATATTCTCGAATAATACGATACTTCCTTTCTATATGCTTACTCCTCTTGTGACTTCGAGGTTCTTACGAGTTGGCTATCGCTCCTATATTGTCACAAAACAACACGAGTGGTTTATCCATTTCTAGGATAACACCAAGATCTGAATAGAACTTCTATAGCAGACTATTTACTTAGCTACTTCTGAGGCAGCTATGTATTCAGCCTCCATGGTGGAGTCTAAGATCGTAGACTGCTTTATGCTTCTCCATATCACAGCTCCACTGCTAAGAGTAAATACCATTTTAGAAGTAGACTTCCTATCATCGACATTAGTCTGAAAATCTAAATCGGTGTAGCCTACAGGGTTCTGAACACCACCCATATAGAGTAACATATAATCCCTAGTCCTCCTTAAATACTTAAGGATATGCTTAACTGCTATCCAATGTTCTGGTCCTGGGTTTGACTGATACCTACTGTAACGCCCTGGATAGCCAAGACTGCTACATTGTGTACTTATAAAGGTGCAAGCCTTGCTAATCAAGTCATTAATTTAAAAATGTGTCACTAAACATGTATGAGCTAGGGTTAAAAAGATTTTGGTCTCAAAAGTTTCATTTTATATAATTCAGCAGTTATATACACGAGATCCCAAAAGAAGCAGAGTTTAAAAGTTGGATTACAGACTTCCAAAATAGTACAAACACCTGTCAGCCATAATAAGGCAAAATAGACAATTTTCTGGGTCTCGCGTCCCTGCCTAAACCTCAACTGTGGCGGCTGGGCAACTGGCCATGTACATTCCACTCGCAAAGTTCTCCAATTCAAGGCTGATCAAGTTTGCCCTTACCTTTACCTGCACCACGTAGCACCGGTGAACCAAGGCCCAGCAAGAAAACATGATGTGCAACACAAGCAGTAATAACATATAATAAACTCACTAAGCATGAACCCTCATCATATAATCCACATTAATCATTCAGCATATATTCATCATCATGGATGCAATCAAACACTTATAACATTCATATCACATAATAATCAGGGCCGACAACTTAGGTCACACTCTCTGTTTATCCCACTGACTCCAGTCCACTTAAACCGAGCTCAATGCATATTAAGCTGTCCTCGGCTACCAGTGGCCAAGTCACGCCCTGTGCGCTAGTGTACCTCTTTGCACCCTTAGGCCGTTGGATCACTAATTAGCCTGCATGGCATAATACCATCTTTTCAAGCATACACAATAGGGAACCCTTGGTCCCA
Source organism: Humulus lupulus (assembly GCF_963169125.1). Lineage (NCBI taxonomy): Eukaryota > Viridiplantae > Streptophyta > Magnoliopsida > Rosales > Cannabaceae > Humulus > Humulus lupulus. The sequence continues at coordinate 48,182,635 of NC_084796.1, read as the reverse complement.
TCACATATATTCAACTAGGTCCAGTTTTCTTACCTTTAATCTTTGCGGTTACTGATTATGAGCAACGCTCCTCAAGCACGATATGTTCCCAAGCCCTAGCTTTTATCACCTAGTCATAACCAAGGTATAGGGTTCCATTAGTACTCAAATAAGGGTTTACGGATACAAAACTAACTTCTGGGAATCCGAGTTCCACCAAGCACGGTGGTGAAATTGATCCTGAGCATTATAGACCACATTCCCATGCCTAAGATCCCCAAATGTTCAAGTGTGCACCAAAGGGCTGCAGCCCTTGAAGCTTAGCCGCGGCGCTCCAAAATTCTCAGTGTTCATTGTGTTTCCTTCTTAGTTTCCTTGAGAGAAAGAAATGAGCAGAGAAGGAGAAAGGGACGGTTTATTTCTTTCTGCTGTTTTCCTTAACCTTTAGTCTAACCTTATCACGTTAAGTCAATCCCGAGGCTCGGGGTGCCGGAAACGTCCCCGGGGCCAAAACGTTAATTTTTCCCCAATACTCCCGCCTGGACTTCCTAACCTCAAATATATCTCCATATATTTATTTTCATAACTCGATAGTCTAAATAGCTACCCGATACCTAAAACACCCCTGACGTATCCAAAGTCAACTGTTAAGCCCTGTTGTGACTTTTCTCGCTATCTAGCCCTAGGATCGCCTCGAGTCGTGCTCTGCAAGCCTACCGACATAATAATGTGGTTCTCACAAATACCATATATATCACATTAACATAAATATAGTCATACAAGCATTATTAATCATATAATTATGCATTTAAATCAATAAAGTCATGCAAACCATAATTAACCCAGTAATGCCCTCCCGGCACACTAATCAAGGCCCTTAAGCCTCATTAGCGAATTTGGGGTCGTTACAACTATCCCCTCCTAATGGGATTTTCGTCCTCGAAATTTATCTAAATAGCGTTGTCTCTAACTCCCAGGTCACTTCCTCGACCTTGCTATTCCTCCATAATACTTTCACTAACGGAATAGTCTTATTCCCTAAGACTTTGTCCTTCCGATCCAAAATCTGAACTGGTTGTTCCTCATAGGACAAGTCTGTCTGCAACTCTAAGTCCTTATACTTTAGCACTTGTGTTGTATCAGAACCATACCTCCGCAACATGGAGACATGGAACACATCATGAACTCTTGATAGCAATGGTGGCAAGGCCAGCCTATAAGCCACCTGTCCAATCCTCTCTAGGATCTCAAAAGGTCCAATAAACCGAGGGCTCAACTTGCCCCTCACTCAAAACCTCCTCACCCCTCTCAGTGGTGAAACTCGCAGAAACACATGGTCCCCAACCTGAAACTCCACGTTCCTACGCTTAGGATCAGCGTAGCTTTTCTGTCTACTCTACGAAGCAAGCATTCTGGCTCGAATCTTTTCGATAGCCTCATTGGTCTTCTGAACCATGTCTGGCCCCAAATACCTTCTTTCACCCATCTCATCCCAGTGAATGGGTGATCTGCATTTCCTTCCATATAACATCTCATAAGGAGCCACTCCAATCGTGGACTGATAACTGTTGTTATATGAAAATTCGATCAACGGAAGATACTTACTCCAAGATCCCTCGAAGTCAATCACACACGCCCTAAGCATGTCCTCTAACACCTGAATCATCCTCTTAGACTGCCCATCAGTCTGAGGATGAAAAGTTGTGCTAAACTTTAGCTGAGTCCCCATGACTCTCTGCAGAGCTCCCCAAAACTTGGAGGTAAAGATAGGGTCTCGATCAGATACAATAGACTTTGGAACCCCATGGAGACGAACTATCTCCCTCACATATAACTCTGCATACTATTCCACTTTATAGGTCGACCTCACTGGTAGAAAATTAGCTGACTTGGTGTCTCTGTCTACTGTAACCCACACCGAGTCACAAAGTCCCACTGTTCTGGGTAATCCTCCCACAAAATCCATGGTGATGTCCTCCCACTTCCATTCTGGGATACCCAAAGGCTGGAGCAATCCCGCTGGTCGCTGATGCTCAGCCTTAACCTGCTGACATGTCAAACATCTAGCCACGTCCTCTACAACATCCTTTATCATCCCGAGCTACCAATATAATGTCCGTAGATCTTGATACATCTTCGTGGTACCCGGATGAAGTGAGTATAGTTGTAACGCCCTGGATAGCCAAGACCGCTACACTGTGTACTTATAAAGGTGCAAGACTTGCTAATCAAGTCATCAATTTGAAAACTTGTCATTAAACATGTAAGGGCTAGGGTTAAAAAGGTTTTGGTCTTAAAAGACTCATTTTATATAATTAAACTATTATATACATGGGATCCCAAAAGAAACAGAGTTGAAAGTTGATTTACAGACTTCCAAAAGTATAAAAACAAAGGTAAGCCATACTAAGGCGAAATAGACAATCTCTGGGTCTCGCGTCCCTGCCTAAACCTCAACCGTGGTGGCCGAGCAGCTGGTCATGTACATTCTGCCCGCTGAGCTCTCCAATCAAGGCTGATCCAACTTGCCTTTGCCTTTACCTGCACCACGTAGCACCCGTGAGCCAAGGCCAAGCAAGAAAACATGTGGAACACAAACAGTATAAACAGATAACAAACTCATTAAGCATGAACTCACATCAAATAATCCCCAATAGTCAATCAGCATATATTCAGAGTCATGGATTCAATCAAGCACGTATAACATTCATATCACATAATAATCAGGGCCAACAACTTAGGCCGCACCCTCTATTTATCCCACTGATTCCGGCCCGCTTAAATCGAGGTCAGTGCATATTAAGCTGTCCTCAGCTACCAGTGGCCGAGCCGCGCCCTGTGCGCTAGTGTAACCCTTGGCACCCTTAGGCCTTAGGTTCACTAAATAGCTTGCATGGGATAAGACCATCTTTTTAAGCATTCACATTAGGGAACCCTTAGTCCCGCCACATATATTCAACCATGTGCAATTTTTTTACCTTTATCCTTTACGGTTATTGTTTATGAGCAACACTCCTCAAGCACGATCCTTTCCCAAGCCTAAGCTTTTATCACCTAGTCACAACCAATGTATAGGGTTCCATTAATACTCAAATATAGGTTTCCAATTACAAAACTAACTTCCAGGAATCCGAATTCCACCAAGCACGGTGGTGAAAGCAATCCCGAGCATACTAGACCATATTCCCAGGCCTAAAATCCCCAAAAGCTCAAGTGTGCACCCAAGGGCTGCAGCCCTTAAAGCTTAGTTGCGTCCCTGCCCTCAAAACAAAACCAATGCTACCCCTGAAAGAGGACACGTGCCGCGGCCCTTGCCTTGGGTGCTGCGGCGCTCACCTTTGACCGAGCCTTCTTGGCTCATCTCCATCCTAGGGCCGCGGCGCTCTAGAATAGAGCCGCGGCCCTTCCCTTCGAACCCAGAATTCCCACCATTTCTAGGCTTTAAACCTTAGCCAAAACCACCCTTATGCTCCCTACTTCAACAACCAACAATCCCAACACTTTTAGCATGACTTAAACAACATGATTCCACAAAAAACCCAGCCTAACACACACTAGAGTTCTCTTTTCAATTTCTAAAACTCAAGAGCTATAAACACTCAAACAAGTCATTCAAACCCAAATTAAAACTTCTACATCATGAATTGAGACTTACCTCTCCTGCTGGACCACTTCACCAAGCCAAAACCAAGCTAATTCCCAAGCTTTCCTCCTTAATTCTGTCTTTAGACATCAAAACCATATTTACCTCAAAAACCAACCAAAACCCAGAATTTCTAACCACAGAAAAGGAAATTAAATGCTTACCTTAGCCCTGATTTTGTTCTTGATTAATTCTTGAGCTAAGCCTCCAAATCCCCACCTCAATTCTCAGAAATTCCCATCTTGATTCACTAAATTCTCAGTGGTTTTCTCTTTGCGTTTCCTTGAATGAGAGAGTAGAGAGAAGGGCTGAGAAAGAGTCGGTCTAATATTTCTGTCTACTGTTTTCTATTCCTTTAGTCTAACCTTATCCCGTTAAGTAAATCCCGAGGCTCGAGGTGCCGGAAACATCCCCGAGGGCAAAACGGTAAAATTCCCCAATATTCCCGCCTAGACTTCCCAACCTCAAATATATCTCCATATATTTATTTTCATAACCCGATAGTCTAATAACTACCCAATACCTGAGATACCCTTGACTTATCCAAAGTCAGCTATCAAGCCCTGTGGTGACTTTTTCCCGCTAACTAGCCCTAGGATCGCCTCGAGTCGTGCTCTGCAGACCTACCCACATAATAATGTGATTCTCACAATTACCATATACACATATCACATTAAAGCCAATATAATCACACAAGCATTATTAACCATATAATTATGCATTTAAATCAATAAAGTCATGCAAACCATAATTAACCCAGTAATGCCCTCCCGGCACACTAATCAAGGCCCTTAAGCCTCATTAGCGAATTTGGGGTCGTTACAACTATCCCCTCCTAATGGGATTTTCATCCTTGAAATTTATCTGAATAGCACTGTCTCTAACTCCCAGGTCACTTCCTCGACCTTGCTATTCCTCCATAATACTTTCACTAACAGAATCGTCTTATTCCCTAAGACTTTGTCCTTCCGATCCAAAATCTGAACTGGTTGCTCCTCATAGGTCAAGTCTGTCTGCAACTCAAAGTCCTCATACTACAACACATGTGTTGTATCAGAAACATACCTCCGCAACATAAAGACAGGGAACACATCATGAACTCCTAATAGCGATGGTGGCAAGGCCAGCCTATAAGCCACCTGTCCAATCCTCTCTAGGATCTCAAAAGGTCCAACAAACCGAGGGCTCAGATTGCCCTTCACTCCAAACCTCCTCACCCCTGTCATTGGTGAAACTCGCAGAAACACGTGGTCCCCAACCTGAAACTCCACATTCCTACGCTTAGGATCAGTGTAGCTTTTCTGTCTACTCTGTGAAGCAAGCATTCTAGCTCGAATCTTCTTAATAGCCTCATTAGTCTTCTGAACCATATCTGGCGCCAAATACCTACTTTCACCCATCTCATCCCAGTGAATGGGCGATCTGCACTTTCTTCCATATAACATCTCATAAGGAGTCACTCCAATCGTGGACTGATAACTATTGTTATATGAAAATTCGATCAACGGGAGATACTTACTCCAAGATCTCTCAAAGTCAATCACACATGCCCTAAGCATGTCCTCCAATACCTGAATCGTCCTCTCAGACTGTCCATCAATCTGAGGATGAAAAGCTGTGGTAAACTTTAATTGAGTCCCCATGGCTCTCTACAGAGCTCCCCAAAACTTGGAGGTAAAGATAGGGTCTCAATCAGATACAATAAACTTTGGAACCCAATGGAGACGAACTATCTCCCTCACATACAGCTCTGCATACTGTTCCACTGAATAAGTTGACCTCACTGGTAAAAAATGAGCTGACTTGGTGTATTTGTCCACTATCACCCACACCAAGTCATGAAGTCCCACTCTCCTGGGTAATCCTCCTACGAAATCCATCGTAATATCCTCCCATTTCCACTCTGGGATACCCAAAGGATGAAGCAATCTCGCTGGTCGCTGATGCTCAGCCTTAACCTACTGACATATCAAACATCTAGACACATACTCTACCACATCCTTCTTCATCCCGGGCCACCAATAAAATGTCTGGAGATCCTGATACATCTTCATGGTACCCGGATGAAGTGAGTATGGCATAGTGTAAGACTCATCCAGTATCTCTCGTCTGATCCCCTCATCTGCTGGAACACAAATCCGTCCCTGATATCGAAGCAAGCCTGTCTTAGAAACTGAATAATCCTTAGCTGTCCCCGCTAAGGCATGCTGCCTAACTTCCTGCAATTTCACATCTACCAACTGACCATCCTTGATCCGCTTTAACAGGGTTGACTGCAAGGTGATATTGGCTAACTGGCCTACCACTAGTTCTATTCTTGCCCTGACCATCTCATCAGCTAATTCTCTCGAGATCTGGGTGGAACTATACAACTGTCCTGGGCCCCTCCCGCTCAATGCATCTACCACCACGTTGGCTTTCCCATGGTGGTAAAGGATGTCACAGTCATAATCCTTAACCAACTCCAACCAACGTCACTGCCTCATATTCAGATCCTTCTGGGTAAAGAAATATTTCAGACTCTTATGATCAGTGTATATCTTGCACTTCTTCCCATACAGATAATGACGCCACACCTTCAGTGCGAATACCACTGCCGCTAACTCCAAATCATGAGTCGGATACCGTTGCTCATAATCCTTCTGCTGTCGAGATGCATAGGCTATAACTTTCTCATTCTGCATCAGCACGCAGCCTAATCCCATCCTCGATGCATCACAGTATTCCACAAACTTTCCTTCCTCCGAAGGAAGACTCAACACAGGTGCAGAAATAAGTCGTTGCTTCAATTCTTGAAAGCTGTTCTCACACCTCTCTGTCCAAACAAACTTTTGATTCTTTCTTGTCAACTCTGTCATTGGTGAAGAAATCTTCGAGAACCCCTCTACAAACCGTCTGTAATAACCGGCCAACCCAAGGAAACTTCTGTAACGCCCTACTTCCTTAGAGCCGTTACTAAGTGAGTTTAAAAATGTGCTTTCAAATCGTTAATCGAGGTTTTAGGTAAAATAGTGTAATTAAGCCATAAACAGAGGAAAAACCTTAGAAATAATAATTTCGATAGAAAATCATAAAAGTTATACACTTGGGATCCCAAAACACAGTTTAGAAACATTTACAATATAAAAACTGAACCAAGTCGACTAAACGACAAAATCTAGGTTTATTTATAAACATCTCACAAAATCCTCTAGTTGTGGCAGCCAGGCCGGCCAAACATGTACACACCGCCTCACACCTGCTACACTCACGGTTGGTTGACCTTCTCTTTACCCTTACCTGCACCACAGAGCATCTGTGAGCCGAAGCCTAGCATGAAAACCCACAAACAGATAACATATGCAATACATATATCAAGCATATAAACAAGCCACCAATGGGCTAAACACATACGGCCTAGTCATCCCAGGCGTTTACCAAGCCCTGGGTTCGCAGACCACGCCGTGAGGATATCCCAAGTATCCTTTTAGGGACTCGCCCTGGCAACTCGCACTCCACGTGCTCAATGCTGCTCCCGGCCCCTTGTCGTACTTGGCCTTGCACTCAACGTGCCTAACATCATTCCTGGCCCATTGTCGTTCCCGGCCTCTGCCGTCCTCGGCCTACACCGTTCCCAGCTCTTGGCGATCATTCACATAATAGCATTCATAGCATAACAAGCAAATATAGAATTGTAGCAAATTCAGTCAAAGGGCTACGCCCTGCAGTTTAAACACATTGGGCTCAGCCCTGCATACCAGTTCTATTCAGACACATTGGGATCAGCCCTGCATACAAGCTCTATGGGAACAAGGGTTTTCTTACCTGAGTCCCGAGCTCTCCGAGCACAGTCCTCTAATTTGAGCCTCGCCGAAACCCTAGTCACAACACATTAACAATATCCATCCATCAAGTTCTAATTAATTAAATATCTTCAAGCCATAACCCTAACCTCCGGGACCTTGAATTCTATCAATCCGGGTGATAAAATCCATCCTGAGCCTTAACCATTGAGTTCCCAAGCTTAAACACCCTTAAAAACACAAACTGGTACTAAGAGTCGCGGCCCTACCCACAAGCGACGCGGCTAGCCTCGAAACAGAGGCTAGCACCTCACTGACCCCCACACGGACCACGGCGCGCATGAACTTCTCGGCCTCCCATGGCTACGCGTGTACACGAGCCGCGACGCGCCCCTCCTAGGGCCGCATCCCTCACCTCCAAATCCAGAATTCTTCACCTTTCTCCTGCATCTCCTTCAAACCTTTTCATCCTAAAACTTATTTAACAGTCCCAGATAATCAACACAAGCATCCATCTCAGTATCAACATCAAAACCCATTAGAATCTGCTCCAAAACTCAACTAAGACACTCAAGAACATATCAAACTTAACTAACATGCAAACTCCAACAATCCAGTAGCAATTCTAAACATAATCTCTACAATTAAAGCTTACGTTTGCTGAGCTTAGTCCCTGAGTTTGATCCTTAATCCTCAAGCTTTTAGCTGCTGAGTTTTCTCAGCCCAATTCCTTGCTTTAGCTAGCTGACACCAGAATTTCCTTAAGTTGGTCTTTGGGATTAAAAGTGAGAAAGAGATAAGAATTATCTTCATCTGAGAGGAAATAAGTGCCGGTTCCTTAAGTTTCTAAATGTTTCATTCCTTTGTTTTATTTAACTTAATCTATGTGGTTACCTCAAGGCTCGGGGTACCAAAACGTCCCCGAGGGAAAAATGGTAAATTTTCCCCAATATCCCCTCCTAGACATTCTATCCTCAAATATATCTCCAAATATTTATTTCCTTAACCCGATAACCCCGTAACTCATCTAATACCCAAATTACCCCTCGACCCAACCCGAGTCGAAATCTCAACCTTGTTATGACTTTCTGGCTAACCGCTCCCCAGGACTGTCTCGGATCGTGCTGCACAGACATATCACATATATATAACATTTATGCCCCTAATATCCAAACGGGGCCCACATGCACATTTAACTCAACTAAACATGCATCATTATCATATATTCACATTAATTCATATATTAACATAATAATCCATTTATTGCCCTCCAGGCACACTAATCAAGGCCCTAAGCCCTATTAGAAAATTCGGGTCGTTACAACTTCGCACCTCCGAGGCATTCCTTGGCCTTGGCCAATCCCTTACTGCTTCTACCTTGGACGGATCCACCTTAATCCCTTCTGCCCCTACTATGTGTCCAAGGAAAGTCACCTCTGGTAACCAAAACTCACACATCTTAAACTTAGCATACAATTATTGCTCCCTCAACCTCTACAAAACCTGTCGAAGATGCTGCTCGTGCTCTGCCTCTGAACTGGAGTATACCAAAATGTTGTCGATGAAGACAATGACAAACGGATCCAAGAAGTCCTTGAACACCCTGTTCATTAAGTCCATGAAGGCTGCTGGGGCATTGGTCAGACCGAAAGACATGACCAAGAACTCATAATACCCATATCATGTCCGGAAGGCCGTCTTCGGTATATCCTCATCCTTGATCCTTAGCTGGTGATAACCAGATCGAAGATCAATCTTTGAGAACACCGTCTTTCCCTGCAGCTGATCGAACAAGTCATCAATTCTTGGTAGAGGGTGATTATTCTTGATAGTTAACTTGTTCAATTCTCTATAATCTATGCACATCCTCAAAGTCCCATCCTTTTTCTTAACAAACAACACTGGAGCGCCCCATGGAGAATAACTAGGCCTGATGAATCCCAAATCCAAAAGTTCTTGCAACTATATCTTTAACTCTCTCAGTTCTGCTGGTGCCATTCTGTACGGTGTTCTAGATACTGGTTCTGTCCCCGGTGCCAACTCAATCTCAAACTAAATCTCCCTACGCGACGGCAATCCTGGCAGATCCTCAGGAAATACATCCAAAAACTCACATACCAATCTGGTCTCCCCCGGCCCCGCCAGCATAACTCTAGAAGTATCCACTACACTGGCCAGAAAACCCATGCATCCCCCCTGCAACAAGTCTCTGGCTCTCAATGCTGAAATCATGGGTACACGGGGTCCAGACACCGCACCCACAAAGACAAAAGGGTCCTCGCCCTCAGGCTCAAAAGTAACCATCTTCTTCATGCAATCAATCGTAGCCCCATACCTGACCAACCAATCCATCCCTAAGATCATATCAAAATCCTCCATATCTAGCTCAATCAGATCCACCAAAAGTTCCCTACTATCAACCATCACTGGCAGTGCCCTAATCCATCTCCTAGAAACTACCAATTCCCCTGTAGGCAATAAAGTCCCAAACCCTGCAGTCCGATACTCACTAGGTCTACACAATCTATCAATTACCCTACTAGAAACAAAAGAATGTGTAGCACCAGAATCAATCAATATTGTAAAAGGAAAGCCAGCACTAGAAAGCTGACTTGTCACTACCGAGGGACTAGCCTCGGCCTCTGCCTGAGTCAAGGTGAAAACTCGAACTAGAGTCAAGCTATCCACCTTTCCTGCTTCACCTTTCTTCACCGTTGGGCAGTCTTTCCTGAGATGCCCTTCTGTCCCACACACAAAACATGCCTTGGCCCGACACTCGCCCAGATGGCGTCTTCTACACCTCGGGCACTCTGGATAGGTCCTCCATGCCTCGCCACCACCCTGACGGCCACCCTGACCACCCTGGCCCTTCCTATCAAGTCCAGCAGCGATTGAAGTGTCAGGAGCCTTTCTCTTGAAGTCACTAGGGCCTCCGCCCCTACCTGTCCCTGAATAGGGAGGCATCGCTCTGAGGCCCTCACGCCTCACTAAACTCTCCCTCCATATCTTGTTCTCCGCTTCCTCAGCGGTAAGGGCCTTCTCAACGGCCTGGGCATAAGCTATTCCTCCAGGTACCGTTGTGATCCTGACATCCCGGACTATCATAGCATTAAGGCCCCTGATAAATCGATCTTGCCTAGCAGCATCAGTAGGCACAAGATCTGGTGCAAACTTCGCAAGCCTATCAATCTTTAGAACATATTCAGTAACAATCATATTTCCCTACACAAGACTCACGAACTCATTAACCATTGCTGCTCTGACAGCAACATTGTAGTACTTTTAACTAAACAGATCTCTGAAACCTTCCCAACTCAAAGTGGTAACATCCCTGGTTTGCGATGCCACTTCCCACCAGATGCGGGCATCCTCCCTCAACATATAAGTGGCACAGGCCACTCTATCATGCCCCTCAATCCTCATGAAATCCAAAATTGTAGTGATCATAGTTAGCCATTGCTCGACTTTCGATGGATCCGGTCCACCCTCAAAAATTGGGGGTTGTTGCTTCCTGAATCGCTCATATAATGGTTCCTATCTATTACCAACCTCCCCTGACTGCATAATTAGTACCACTGTATTTGGTACAATAGGGGCAGCACTCCCTGATGGAGCCTGCTGTCGCAGAATACGGATCTGCTCAACTTGACTCTGTAATCGAGCCTGCATATCTGCCATTAACTGCTGCCAGTTCTCAGGGACTGGCAGAGGAATCTGGCCTTGATCATCACCCCCGGTCCCGGACCTAGTGCCGGCTAGTCGTGTAGATTTTCTTGGACGCATAGCTATCCAAGTCACTCTGCAAATAACGACTCGGCATTCAAACCATGATGTCAGGGTAAAAACTTCTCCAAGATCCACCAATAGAACATAACCAATCACAAATATTCAACATATAAGCATCCATCCTCATGCACTGGCTACTAATAAGCACACCTCCAATCTCATTACACAACAGCTATGAAACAGGCATTCATCCATGCACAATATACAATTAATCACCCAAATATTCAGGTACATGCACGGCTATGCTAATAAACATGCCTCAATATTCTCACACAACTGTAATGCCCCAAATTTCCTAATAAGGTTTAGGACCTTGATTAGGAGGCCGGGAGGGCCATAATTGATTTATTATGGTATTTAATGATTATATGCATGTTTATGTGAATTATATTATTATATGATGGTGAATGCATGCATATGGGCTCATATTTTAATTGCAAGGGCATTTTGGTAATTTGGCCGTTGGGAGCGTGATTGTGTAATTTCATGCATATGGGTGAATTATAAATTTTACCACATTATATGTGGATTGGTTCGAGCCATTCGGCATGAGACAATCATGGGAATGCAAGTTTTCGGTCTTGTCATAACGGGATAAAGTTCGGGGCTCGGAGTGAGTCTTGGGGTAATTTGGTGATTAGAACATTGCTGGGAATTAAAGGGTAACGGGATGTGAATTATTGGTATTTGAGAATATTGAGAATAATGGGAATTGGAGGGTGTTAATTATAATTAACGAGATAGGCGGGAAAGGATGGTTTTACCCTTGGGAGTGTTTAGAAGCCTTTATTTGACCTAGGGGCAAAATGGTCTTTTCACCCCTAAGAAATATATCAGCCTTTTGAGTTTAGAAGGCTGTGGAATTGTTAGAAAACATAGCAACATCAACCTCCTCTCTCTCCTCACCCATACACCATTTCCCTTCTTTCTCCCTTTTGAATTTTGAAGCCAATTTGAAGGAATAAGCTAGGAGATCAAGGTTTGAGCTTAGGAACTTGATTCAGCCATTGAAGGGGATTGAAAACCAAGTTTGAGGTAAGGAAACTCAGCCATGAAAGTCTAGTTATACTCTATTTTCTTTTAAGTTTCAGCTTGTGATTTCTTGGTGGTTAGTTGGAATTGATGGAAGTTTTGATTGGGGTTTATCTTGGGTTTTGCTAAGGGAGTGTTATAGATAAAGTTTAGGGGTTGTATTGGAGGTTTGAGTGGTGTTTAAGCTTGGTTTGAAGGGTTGGTTCCAAGAGAAGTCACAAGGGAAGAAAAATAGTGGATATGGCTGAACTGGAGGTTGGACCGCAGCATGGCCAGGGAGGGCCGCGGCCCTTGAAGGATGCTGAAATTAGGCGCCTCTGTTTGAGGGGCGGGCTGCGGCATGGTCAAGGAGGGTCGTGGCCCTTAGTGGCTTTTTGGCCATAAATGGCTTTTTGGCTCCGGGATTCAAGCTTTAGGCCTCGGGGTCGATCCTACTACCCGGTTTAGTAGTGTTTGATGTCTCGGAGGCTAGGTATTGGTTTGGAAACCTTTGCTTTCATTTTCATTGATGAATCCTATATTTTCTTGGTTATGACTAGGTGACCGCTAAAGGACTAAAAGTTGATCGTTCTCAAGGGTCGTTTCTTTTATTAATTCTTGCTCGAACCCAAGGTAAGAAAACTGCACCCCATATGTGACATGCATGCCTGTGATTGATGCATGTTGGATGTTGAATGTGAACATTGATAGCATAATGTATGCTTGTCAATTTTTCCCATTTGCATATGGTTATTATTGAGGCATGCTGGATGATTAAGTGTGATGCGTGTGATGCACGAGAAACATGTGATTAGGGCATGCCATGAACGATGAATATGAGATTGGTCAGAGCTTGAGTCTCTGTGTTTGTGCATGATCATAATTATGCTAGAAACTGTTTAGTAAGCATGCTGAATGCCCTATTCTTGGATAATTGGCATATGATACATGTTGACGGTGAGAACTCGTCAACTAAGTTGAGTTGGAAAAAATTATCAAGGATCGTCAATAAAAGAGCTGTAGAAATTTAAGTAATAACTCAAGAACAATGACAGAATAACAATGGAGAAATCAATCTTTCATTCATTCTCAAGCCTTTGCTACTGTAAATTTTCCAACCCCCCCTCAGGTGGGGTTAGAGTTCATTTTATAGTAGGCTCTAATGGCCCTGGGTACATGGTGGTCCAGGAGACCAAGTGGTACATAAGTACTTTGTCAAGAGAGTGGTTCCAGAGGTTGTGATCGTGCATCTAGTACAGGGGTCGACGTCAGGAAGATGTCTCCACTACTCGTCCGTACTCATGTCAGAAGAGTGGTGGCAGGCGTAGTGGTGTCGACTCTGACCCTTGGTCGTAGACGTACGGGCCATTACTTCTGTCCCTGCATTCCCACTCCTATATTGGTACGGGTGTCCGTATTTGGACGTACAAGGTCTTGAGGGCCGTACCCAGCATGGGAACGTACAAGTACGTTCCATTCAACTCATACCCGGGCCCCTAAGCATTGGGGTCCATCTGGTGGCGTGGCTCCTATGCCGCTCGCGAGCCCCCTTCGCGAGGCCTCCCTCACATGGGCACCTGATGCTGTGGCTCCCAAGGGTACACCCCCCGCACGGCATGGAGCGCTCGGGGCGCGAGGCAGAATGCATGCCCTGACGCGAGGCCACACGGGGTCGTGCCTGCTTCGGACGCAAGGCCACGTGGGGCCGTGCCTGCTTCGGACGCGACGCGAGGCCACACGGGTCCATGCCTGCTTCGGACGTGAGACCACGCGAGGCCATGCCTGCTTCAGACACGACACGAGGCCACACGGGGTTGTGCCTGCTTCGGACGCAAGGCCACATGAGGATGTGGCTGCGCGCGCGAGACGAGGGGCTTCGCCTGGTGATGGGCGCGTGCGAGATGAGGGGGCCTCGCTGGTGCTGGGCGCGCACGAGACGAGGGGGCCTCGCCTGGTGCTAGGTGCGCGTGAGATGAGGGGGCCTAACTGATGCTGGGCGCGCACGTGAAGAGGGGCCTCGCCTAGTGATGGCGCGTGCGAGGCCATTTGGGCTGCCGTGCGAGTGGCAACAGTGGCTCGGGGTCATTCCAACCCAGCCATATTTTTGGGGCGTTTATGGGGCCTAAGCATACATGTTGAGTCTTTTAAGGGCGAGGAATATTGAGTGTTCGCAATACACATTGATAGCATTGCTTACTTGTGCATGGGACTGACTAATTAGTCATATTTGGCAAAGGTGCTAGTATCAGCTGTGAAGCTGTGACTCATTAGTCAAGTTCGACAGTGGTACTCGGCACTGGTCACGTTGCATTGACTCATTAGTCAGAACGGCCTTAGCATGTATCACGCAAGCCAACAGAGATTAGATCTAATCGACTATCAGCATTGAATGACTCAAAGAGCATTAATGCCGGACCGACCTCAAGGTCGATGAACATTATAAGCGCTTGAAGGCTAGTGGCTTACCTGGTAGCCACCCTTCCATTTGAATTAGTGACTTGCTTGTCAGTCACTCAGTATGGTTTACCAGAACCTGTTGAAGGCTAGTGACTACCCAACAGCCACTCTTCCATTTGAATTAGTGACATGCTTGTCAGTCACTCAGTATGGTTTACCAGAACCTGTTGGGGCTGGTGGCTTACCTAACAGCCACTCCTCCATTTGAATTAGCGACCTGCCTGTCGGTCACTCAGTATGGTTTATCGGAACCTCAAGTGTTGCGACACTCATCTGATTAGGATTGACTTGATAGTCCTCTAATCAGAAGGCCAGGATTTCTTATCCTAGATACCCCAGCATTGTTTGAGGTCATTTGCATGCTTGAATAAAGCTATGTTTGCTAGGCATGCCAGATATGGTTTGATATCATGATATGACTGTTTTTGAGCATATGAGTTTTCTTGCTGGGCTTCGACTCACGGGTGCTTTGTGGTGCAGGTAAAGGCAAAAGGAAGCTGGGCCATCCTTGAGTTGGAGAGCTTAGGTGATGACGTGTACATATGCAGCTGCTCGACCAATACTTGGGCCAGGCTTGAAAGTGAAACTAGGGCCGAACCCTGTTTTGCCGCTTAGAACGGCCTGTTGTAAACACTTTCTTGTAATAGACTCTGAAATTATATTTTTGGGATCCCAATGTATACAGTAAACGTTCTAGTGAAACGTTATATCTTAACCAAAGTTTTTAACCCCTAAACCGCTAATCATGCTTAGTTACACGTTTATGGCCAAACGACTCGATTAGCGAGTTTAGCATTGTTTGCAACGTGCACTGTAGCGGTCCCTGGAGTTGGGGCGTTACACAACAGTCAAGGGCCAGGCCCTATCAGTATCTCACGCTTCCTATTAATCCAATAAATAACAGCACTCATAACTCATTTCAGGCATATAAGCACATATACACATTATCGAACCCTGATTTTAGCTTGTCTCTAGCAACGAATGTACATGTCCAGCCTGTCTTCAGGAACCCTTAAACCTAGGATGCTCTGATACCAAGTTGTAATGCCCTGGATAGCTAAGACCGCTACACTGTGTACTTATAAAGGTTCAAGCCTTGCTAATCAATTCATTAATTTAAAAACGTGTCACTAAACATGTATGAGCTAGGGTTAAAAAGGTTTTGGTCTCAAAAGTTTCATTTTATATAATTAAGCAGTTATATACATGGGATCCCAAAAGAAACAGAGTTTCAAAGTTCGATTACAGACTTCCAAAATAGTACAAACAACTGTGAGCCATACTAAGGAAAAATAGACAATTTTCTGGGTCTCGCGTCCCTGCCTAAACCTCAATTGTGGCGGCTAGGCAACTAGCCATGTACATTCTGCTCCAATTCAAGGCTGATCAAATTTTCCCTTGCCTTTACCTGCACCACGTAGCACCCGTGAGCCAAGGCCCAGCAAGAAAACATGATGTGCAACACAAGCAGTAATAAAAAATAATAAACTCACTAAGCATGAACCTTCATCATATAATCCACATTAATCATTCAGCATATATTCATAATCATGGATGCAATCAAACACTTATAACATTCATATCACATAATAATCAGGATTGACAACTTAGGTCGCACCCTCTGTTTATCCCACTGACTCCGGCCCGCTTAAACCGAGCTCAGTGCATATTAAGCTGTCCTCGGCTACCAGTGGCCAAGCCGCGCCCTGTGCGCTAGTGTACCCCTTGGCACCCATAGACCGTTGGATCACTAATTATCTTGCATGGCATAATACTATCTTTTCAAGCATACACAATAGGGAACCCTTGGTCCCATCACATATATTCAACCACATGAAGTTTTCTTACCTTTAATCTTTGCGGTTACTGATTATGAGCAACGCTCCTCAACCACGATCCGTTCCTAAGCCCTAGCTTTTATCACCTAGTCGCAACAAAGGGATAGGGTTCCATTATTACTCAAATAAGGGTTTACGGATACAAAAAAAACTTTTGAGAATCTGAATTCCACCAAGCAGAGTGGTGAAATTGATCCCGAGCATTCTAGATCACATTCCCATGCCAAAGATCCCCAATTGTTCAAGTGTGCACTTAAGGGCTGCGGCCCTTGAAGCTTAGCCGCAACCCTTCCCTCAAAACACAACCAAGGGCATACCTGAAAGAAGACACGCGCCGCGGCCCTTGCCTTGGGCGCCGCGATGCTCACCCTTGGCCGAGCATTCCTGGTTCATCTTCATCCTAGGGCTGCAGTGCTCTAGAACAAAGCCGCAACCCTTCCCTTCGTGCCCAGAAAACCCACCATTTCCAATATCTAAACCTCACCCAAAGCCATCCCAAAGCTCCCCAATTCAAAACCAATTAATCCCAACACCTTTAGAATGACTTAAACAACATAATTCAACTGAAAAACCCAACCTAACACACATTTAAATCTCTTTTCAATTTCTGAAACTCAAGAACTACAAACACTAAAATCAGCCATGCAATACTGGAATTTAAGCCTCTAAATCATGAATTATAACTTACCTCTTCAGCTGAACTCCTTTCCTAAGAAGAATCTCTGTTAGTTCCCAAGTTTTCCAGCTCCAATTCAACCTTAAACCTCAATTTCACAATCACCTCATTTCTCAGCAAAAAGTTCAAAGTTTATAACTTCAAAACACAGTTTAATTCTTACCTTAGCCTTGAATAAATGTTCCCTGGATAATCCTTGAGCTAGCCTCTAATACCCCTCCAAATTCTTTTGAAATCCCAGCTCAAATTCTAGCAATTTGTCCAAAATTCTCAGTGTTCATTGTGTTTCCTTCTTAGTTTCCTTGAGAGAAAGAAAAAAGCTGAGGAGGAGAAAGGGTCGGTTTATTTCTTTCTACTGTTTTCCTTAACCTTTAGTCTAACCTTATCCCGTTAAGTCAATCCCGAGGCTCGGGGTGCCGGAAACGTCCCCAGGGCCAAAACAGTAATTTTTCCCTAATATTCCCGCCTAGACTTCCTGACCTCAAATATATCTCCATATATTTATTTTCATAACCCGATAGTCTAAATAGCTACCTGATACCTAGGACACCCCTGACTTATCCAAAGTCAACTGTTAAGCCCTAAGATCGCCTCGAGTCGTACTCTGCAATCCTACCCACATAATAATGTGGTTCTCACAAATAGCATATATATCACATTAACATCAATATAGTCATACAAGCGTTATTAATCATATAATTATTCATTTAAGTCAATAAAGTCATTCAAATCACATTTTACCCAATAATGCCCTCCCGGCACACTAATCAAGGCCCTTAAGCCTCATTAGCAAATTTGGGGTCGTTACACCTACTCACTACTCCCACTGCATAGTAGATATCTGTTCTAGCACACAACATAGCATAAATCAGACTTCCAACTGCAGATACGTAAGGAACTTTTCTCATTGCATCTTCATCTTCAGGAGTCTGGGGAGACTGCTTCTTTGAAAGATGAATTTCATGGCTGGACAGTAAATGTCCTTTATTGGAATTTTTCATTGAGAAACATTCAAGTACTTTATCTATGTAAGTTGCCTGAGATAGAGCAAAGAGTTTGTTCTTTCTATCCCTAATGATCTGGATACCTAGAACATAACTTGCTTCACCCAAATCCTTCACCTGGGATTGAGTGTTCAGCCAATTCTTCACATTTGACAATTTCTTAACATTGTTTCCAATGAGTAAGATATCATCTACCTAAAGAACCAGGAATACCACTATTTAATTTTCCTTCAGCTGGTAAACACAAGGCTCATCAATATTTTGTTGAAAGCCATAGGTTTTGATTATTTCATCAAACCTAAGGTTCCAGGAATTAGAAGCTTGCTTAAGTCCATAAATGGACCTATTTAACTTGCAAACTTTTCCTTCTTGTCCAGCTACATTAAATCCTTCTGGCTGATCCATATAAATGACTTCGTCAAGCTTCCCATTAAGAAAAGTTATCTTGACATCCATTTGCCAGATCTCATAGTCGAGAGTGGCTGCTATTGATAGGAGGATGTGAATGGACTTGAGCATGGCTACAGAACTAAAAATTTCTTCATAGTCCACGCCTTCTCTTTGGGTATAACCCTTTGTCACTAATCAAGCTTTATAAGTCTCGATATTTCCATCAACACCTCATTTCTTCTTGTAGATCCACTTGCACCCAATGGCCATAAAGTCACTAGGTCTTCCACAAGATCCCAGACGAAATTTGAGTACATGGACTAAATTTCCAATTGCATGGCTTCGAGCCATATTTCCTTTTCAGGGCTTGCCATTGCCTGTTTGAAAGACAACGGATCATCATCACTAGTGTCACCAACAACCATATTTGTTTTAAAATCCAAACCATAGCGAATTGGGTTCCTAGAAACCCTCCCACTACGACGAGGCTCTGTGACTGTTTGCTCAGGAACAACGGTACTTTCTTCATTTAAATCAACTTGCGTCTGTTGGACATGAAGAGTGGAAATTTCATCATCAACTCAACATTGGTTGGGGTCAATTCTTCAACCTTCTCCTCTAAAACTACTTTGCTGCACGGTTGAAGTTTTGGACATAGTCATTTTCCAGAAAAATATCATTTGTAGAAGTAAACCCTTTCTTTTCTGAATGACTATAGAAAATTCCACCCCGAGTACCTTTAGGATAGCCAACAAACATGCAAACTTCAGTTCGTGGTTCTAACTTGCCTTCCTTTTTCCTCAGGATGTGGGCGGGACACCCCCAAATTCTATAATGGCGTAAACTAGGTTCACGACCATTCTAGTGTTCTAAAGGTGTTTTGGGGATTGATTTAGACAACACGACATTGAGAATGTCGTTCGTGGTTTCAATTGCATGTCCCCATAATGAAGTTGGTAGAGTTGAGCAACTTAGCATGCATCTAACCATTTCCAATAAAGTTATGTTCCGGTGTTCTGCTACACCATTTTGTTGCGGAGTACCCGGGGCAGTGAGTTTTGATAAAATCCCAAGTTCAGTTAAATGATCTTGGAACTGCATATCCAAATATTCTCCACCCCTATTAGATTGCAAGATCTTTAACATTTTACCTAACTAGTTCTAAGCCATTGCTAAGAATTCCTGAAACTTTGAAAATGTTTCTGATTTCCTATGCATTAGGTAAAGACTTGAGTATCAAGAGTAATCATCA
This sequence comes from Humulus lupulus, assembly GCF_963169125.1. Lineage (NCBI taxonomy): Eukaryota > Viridiplantae > Streptophyta > Magnoliopsida > Rosales > Cannabaceae > Humulus > Humulus lupulus. Next base: position 48,162,817 of record NC_084796.1, on the reverse strand, counting down.
ATGAAAGTGATGAAATACTCATAACCACCCCTGGCCTGTACATTCAAAGGTCCACAAACATCTAAATGAACAAGTCCAAGTGGTTCCTTGGCCCTATCACCTTTTGCAGAGAATGGACGCTTGGTCAGTTTGCCTACTAGACAAGATTCACAGATAGGTAATTCACCTAAGGTGAGTTCCCTCAAAGGCTCGTCCTTTGTAAGTCTTTGATTTCTATCATAGCCAATGTGACATAGTCTCAAATGCCATAAATACATCATGTTATCGTTATCAGTCTTTTGATGTTTATTGGTCCTAGGTTTAGCTACTTTGAATAAATCATTGTTGAGAGCGAGTGGTTCTTTAGGTCGCAGAATATAATGCCCATTTCCCAAACATGCAATACACAATTGTGATCCATTGAAATAAATTGTAACGCCCTGGATAACCAAGACTGTTACACTATGTGTTTAAAATAGTGCAAGACTTGCTAATCAAGTTTTTCAAAAGAAAACGTGAGCCTATAGTCATAAACAGGTTAAGTTTAAAAGATTTTGGTCATAAACAGATAATCTTTATTAAAATAATTGTTTAGTACATAGGAGCCCAAAACAGGGTTAAAAATACATATTTACAAAACTTCCAAATGTTATAAATAAACACGGCCACTCTAATGGCAATATACACATTTTAGGTTTACGTCCCTGTACAACACCCTCAACCGTGGCGGCTGAGCAACTGACAATCTACACCTCGCCCCCAGAGCTCTCCAACTCATGGTTGAACCACCAAACCCTTGCCTTTACCTGCACCACGTAGCACCCGTGAGCCGAGGCCCAGGAAGAAAACTATAAAGCATAGCATATTCAAAAATAATAATCAAATGACTCACAGACCATTAATCAAATACTCATTAGACTGCATCGCTCACATAATCAGTAATATCAGTCAACAAACCAATAATTAACCATTCAAACAATGAGCATGTCACAATCATCAGAATAACATCAATAAACATTTCACACAATATCTAGGGTTAGCGCCCTTAGGCCATACCCTCTGTTTAAGTCACTGTCCTCGGCTCACTTAGGGATCCTAGTGTTCAACCCACTGACTCTGGCTTGCTTAGGCCAAGCTCAGTGATTATTTGATTAACCTCAGCTACCAGTGGCCGAGCCGCGTCCTGTGCGCAAATATTGATCCCGACACTCTTAGGCCGTTTATTACATGTCCCCATGGCATAATACCACCTTATGACATCACATACAAATATAGAAAACTCTTAGTCCCAACATAACGACATAATCGGGTGTAGTTTTCTTACCTGTAATTCCGAGTGCCTTGGCTAAATGAGACGAACCTTGAGCATGACCCCGTCCAAGCCCTAGCGAACACATAGTCACAATCGTAAAATAGAATCCTCATTAATCATTCAATTTCATATTCCAACTTTGGAGCCAATTCCAAGCTCTCGAGAAGCCTAATTCCACCAAATGGGGTGGTGGAATCGTCCCCCTCCTCCCCCCCCCCCCCCCCCCCCGAGCCCCCAAGCAAAACCCTAAGAAAAACACCCAAAACCCATTTCTGGATGCAGGGTAGCGCTACAGCGCCACAAGGTGGGCACTACAGCGCTACAAGCAGAGAAGAAAACATCCCCCAAAAATCAGCATAGCACTGTATTGCTCCAATGCTAGTGCTACAGTGCTACAAATAGCAACATGCCTTCTCTGGTTTTCTCCTTCGAATTTCCCCGAGCCAAAGCCCCACCAAACCACTCCAAACCTCAACTAAACTTCAATTTGAGCCTACCATCCACTACATCTCACCCAACATGACCCAATAACATCAGAAACCTTGCTAAAAGCATCATCAAGCTCATAAACCAAACTTGAGCTCAAAAGCTCAAGAACACCATCAAAAAACCATAAACCCAGAACTTCAAAGATTGAATTGGTTACCTTAGCTGGGTGAATTTGACCCTAGGTTGTCTTAGATGCTCTTCCAAACTTTAGCTCCTCAAATCCCCAAGTTCAAGCCCTTAGTTTCCATCAATAATCCAAAATCAGAATTCACCCTCAACAAACCCAGAAAAATTCAGTTAAAACCTTTAAACCTTACCTTAATTAGCTGCTATTTCCAAATAAGCTTCTCAGCCACCTCCAAGAATCAAAGTCCCCAAGACCTTTCCTAACCTCCATGAGTTCACAGCTTCAAATCCACAAGAAAATGGTGAACAATAGGTAAACCGTGTGGGAGAGAGAGAGAGGTAACTTAGGTGTTCTGTTTTCTCTTCTTTCCTTCTTTCCTTCTTTCCTTCAACTTCTATATTTTTCTCCCACTTCCACTAAGTCTAAAAGTAGAATAACCTTTATCCCCTCTTAACCACCAAAAGACCATTTTACCCTCCCAAATAAACCTAGGTCTTTAATCATTCTAAGGGCATTTTGGTCATTTACTCCCGATTCCCGCTAATACCTCAAGTGTTCCTAATATTTACCACATCATTCCTGTCATCTAATTAATCACCAATTATTTTCCCCAATATCTATTAATCCCCAATATAATTTCTAAATTCCAGAAATACCCCCAGGCTCCCACCAAGCCGGGTATAAGTCCCCACCGTGACTATTTCGCTAAACTACTCGAGCCACATGCTACAAACATATCCACATAATAATGTGGTCTCAAAAATTTATCATAAATCAATACATTTATGCCCTCAACGGGCCAAAATTACAATTATGCCCTTATAAACAAAACAGGGCCCACATGCATTTTTAATACTCATAAGCATGCATCTAATCATATCCATTTACTCATATAGTCATGAATGCCACATAATCATGCTTTTAATCATTCATTCACATAAATACAAATTATGCCCTCCTGACACACTAATCAAGGCCATTAAGCCTTATTAGCAATTTTGGGTCGTTATAAAAATAGATATATTAAAAATATTGAAAGCCATAACAAATCGTTTTAATTGCAACATGGAAACTGAAATTAAATTTCTACTAAAATTTGGAATAAAAATTACATCTTTCAAAATTAAAAATTTATTTCCAAACTTCAGACAAGCTTTTCCTCTAGCTTGGACCGTAACGAACACTCCGTTCCCAACTCTAAGCTTTAAGCCGCCTTCGTCCACTTCCTCCCACGATTCAAGAAGTTGTAAAGAGTTACAAACATGGTTAGTAGATCCATAATCAATAATCCAAAGGGATTTATCATTCTCTAAAACACATGTTTATCAGATAGATGAACTATAATCATTACCTTTGTTTTTCGCTGCTAGAAACTTGGGGCAATCTTGCTTCCAATGCCCCTTCTCTTTGCAATGAAAACACTTACCTTTACCTTTCTTGTTCTTTTTCTTCCCCTTAGGCGTCTGTGCATTTGGTTGTGCACTCTTCTTTGCAGCCTTTGCAGGCTTGGGGTTGTCTTTTTGTCCACCTTTCCTCTTGTTTCCAGCTTTCGAACATGAAGCTAGGTTAGCTTCAGCCTTAGTTGGATCAGGAGCAATAGTAGTAGTTGTCTTCTTTTCTCCTCCCTTACTAGGTCCACCCATGATAGAATCAATTTTCTGAAGCTCGTTCATAAGCTATGTCAGACCATAGTTGAGTTTATTCAACACATAGTTGGTGGTGAACGGCTGGAAAGGTGGAGAGAGACTGTTGAGGATCAAGCCAACTTGAGTTTCCTCATCTATTGTTGCTCCATGCAGTTCAGCTATCTGAAAGTAGTTTGTCATTTTGATCAGATGATCACGAACATGTTGAGATGGTGCCATCTGAGCATTGCCATATTTCTTGGTGGCTTCAAAATGAGCCTGCGATGACTTGGCACCAAACATGTCTTGGAGATGATCCATGATTTCGTAGGCCATCTCTGAGTACCTATGGGATGTTCTAACTTCTCTTCTTTTCTTTTGTAGATATAAAGTTATAGATCGAGATTATCAATAGCAATGGCTGGAGGTATATATATTCGATCCTCTAAATTTTATAACAATCTATTTATTCCGCATTAGGATTGTTATGCATCTAGATTAATATTTAATCTAACAGTTGGTATCAGTTGCCATACTTATCTTTGTCTTGGTAATTTAACTGCCTATATATATATATATTTGCTTTATATATGCCTTTATATTCATATTCATATATATATATATACTCGACTCATGTATGTTTAATATTTTCGAATAGTAATTATAATTGTGTTTCTTAATTCAGTTCCATTAGAAATATTTGACATATATTTCCAATGATTTGTTGCTTGATGAACCTAGTCTGCATATAATGGAAACAATTTTTTTTGAATTCCCACACGTTAAACCCAAAAGTTTATAAGTTTTTGTTTTTTTTATTAAAAACTATTTTTTCAATCTAAATAACATTAGAAATTCTTAAGCTTATATTTTCTAATGCTTTCGTATTTTAAAATTGAGATTTCCAACTTTTTCCAGATTTTGAAACCTCAAGAAACCGATAATGGCATATTTTATTTTTGATATTAATACATATATTTTAGTTGTTGTTTAATCAATCTAATGTCATTGATCACTTTATCTATTCATTTTGGTTTGATATGGGCTGAAAAAGTGAGAATTCAACGTCAAAATGGGGGTTTTCCGACCGGGTATGGGTCCGGGTCTGCATGACCCGGTTTCAGTAAAACGAGTGATATCGACCCGCATGGCTGAAGAAGACGAGTCATATGACTCGTTGTTTACTTCGGTCTTCAGCAAATGACTTGTCGATTTGACGAGAAATAAGGTTGTGCGACATGTCGTTTTGACATTGGAAAAACGACTCTAAACGGAGAAAATAACCCCATGGCCTAATTTTAAAAAAAAAATTGAAGAAAAATTTATAAAATTCTGAAAATTACTTTTTTAATTTATTTGTAGAATTTCATTATTTTCTTGATTTTAATGCTTATTTAGACAATAAATTTCATTTTTTTAATTTTTTTTCCAATTTAATTAAAATATATAATTTATTATATCTTTGGAAATTAATTAAAACGTGCAATTACTTGATTTTGGTGTATTTATTGCATGGTATATTTCTTTTATTCTTGCAATATTAAATAATTGTGATATTTTAAGAATGTAATTACATTTTTGTTTTACAATTAAGTTTGTGCAATTATTTTATTAATTCACCAAATCAATAAATGATTTTATTATCTTATTTAGCATGGATTTTTTCTGCCATTAAGTATATATATTAAATTATTGTATTTATTTTTGTACATATAATTAATTATGCTAATTTGTATGATTATTTTGTTATTATTCATGAAAAAATTATTCTTAGTATAATTATCTTTAATTTTATATGTGTGGCTTTACAGTTTTAAATACGTTATATATTCCATTATTGTGATAGATATATTTAGATTATATTCAAACATTAAGATAGGTTGCATAATATTTAGCACATTAATATTCATAAAATATTTAAGGTGAACAAAATTATGAATAATACATAAAAAAAATTTGTAGTTGACATAAGAACGCATGAAATTGAGACAAATGCTCAATCTAGAACGTTTTTTAATGATCTTCATATGACCACACTAGGAGCACTACTCTCTGTGATTGTCTATTATGTTATAACGAAATTGTTCTTAGGTCTTTATAGAGCCTAAAACGTAATGTCTAGTGAACGTTATAATTTTAAATAATTAGGGAGTAGCCACAACATCTTTAATTATATAAAATTATATATTAATATGAAAGGATCACATAATAGACATACATTGTGAGTGATTATGTAGATATAATAATATTACCCCACAGGGATTTTATTATATTTATATAATTAATTAGGATAATATATTAAATTATTTTTTTTAAATTACCCACAGGAGTTATGATAATTAATTTAATAGTTTTATCATAAAGTCTAATTTAGATAAAAATATTAAATCTTAATTTATCTCAAATAATTTGTTTGTATAATCTATCATCATGCACATCCAATTTTATTCAATTAAAAATTTAGCCCACAGGCAACTTTTGTTTAATAAAATTCCATTCTTCAGCATGTTATACATTGATAAAACATGACTTCATTAAGCCTCAATCTCTAGAAAACTAAATTTGTAATCCTATTCATGCAGCTTCTTCATCCTTCTCTAGTTTCGCTAATATCTTTACCGAAATTCCTGAGCTTAGAGGTGATAATTTCAAAAGGCTTATTAGGATTTTTCCCCCCCGAACTATTACCAATCCAATTCGTGCCCCCTAAATTTTTCAACTTGTTAAAAATTCCCCCTGAAATATTCACGTTACTGAAATGTGAGACTTCTGTCCAATTTCGCTAACGGAATGGTGACGTGGCAGTTTGGTGGCCAATGTGGTATTGCATGTCAATGCCTCATTTATAATATAAATAATAAATATGATTTTTGCCCCCTGAACTATTACCATTACCAAATTGTGCCCCCTGAATTTTAAAATTAAACAATCTTTTGAATATTAAAAAAAATGAAAAAAAACCATTAATGAAAAAAATTTTGATGGTGACAAAAAATTGGCTTGGGTGTTATGCATGCGTCAAAATGAGCTCAAAGTTGGTTGGGTAGCGACATCGTCGACAGACTGGACTCATCTGGGTCCCTGGCGACATTCAGCTTTGGTGTCGCTGATGTCAATTTAATTTTTTATTTTGTATGATTTAATTTAATTTAAATGAATTTTGAGTTTAATGCTTTTTATATTTTTTTTAATATTCAAAATACTGTTTAAATTTTAAAGTTTAGAATTCGAGGGGCATAATTTGGTAACGGTAAAAGTTTTGGGGTAAAATCCTATCTATTTTTTAAATTATACACGTGGCAATCCACATCAACAGTCCAGTGTCGCCATATCACCATTCTGTTAGCAAAATTGGATGGAAGTCCCACATTTCAGTAATATGAATAGTTCAGGGGGAATTTTTAACAAGCCAAAAGATTCAAGGGGCACGATTTGGTAGTGGTAATAGTTCGGGGGGGAAAAATCCTAATAAGCCATTTCAAAATCTGGAAGGAACTAATTCTTCTTCACTTAGGTTGCAACGACATGGACTACGCAATAAGGAAGGACGAAACTACTACAATCACTGCGACTAGCACTACTGCTTAGATTGCACTATATGAAAATTGGGAGCGATCCAATCGCCTCAGCATCATGTTCATTATGTCCAAGATCCCTATGGGAATTCGTGGATTGGTGGAGCAACCTAAGAAAGTCAAAGACTTTATCAAACTGATCGATGAGCAGTTCGATACTTTGGACAAACCACTTTACAACAACCTCATCCACAAATTCTCATCAACAAAGCCCAATGGTGTCAAAGGAGTTAGAGAACATATCTCAAAGATGAGAGACATTTCTACTTAACTGAAGAAGCTCGATATAGTCATTCCTGATACTTTCCTAGTTCACTACACCCTTAACAATCGTCCACCTCAATACGGGCCTTTCAAAATTTCCTACAACACACATAAGGACAAATGGAGTATCAATGAACTGATAACCATGTGTGCCCAAGAAGAAGCAAGGCTCCAACAAGAACAAGGTGAAAGTGCACACATGGCCACCCAAGGAAAGAAACGCAAACCATCCAAGAAGGACAAGGGGAAAAATAAAGTGCCTCCCCAAGGTGAAATAAAGAAGGATTCCATCAAATGATTTTTCTGTAAAAAGAAGGGACATGCGAAAAAGGAATGCGCCAAGTTCAAGAAATGGATGGACGACAAAGGTAATCCAATTTCATTCGTATGTTATGAATATAATATGGCTAATGTTAATATTAACACATGGTGGACTGATTCTAGATCAACAATTCACATTTCAAATTCCTTGCAGGATTTACAAAACCTAAGGAAGCCAGCAGGAAGTGAGCAAAGCATCTTATCTGGAAACAAGATGGGCTCACATGTGGAGGCTATTGGAACATGCCATTTAGTTTTAAGTAGCGATTTTATTTTAAAATTAGAAAAGACTTTTTATGTACCAAGTTTCTCTAGAAACTTGATTTCCGTTTCAAGACTTGTACCTTTTTGTTTTTCCTTTACATTTTCAGACAAATCTTTTCATTTATATAATAAATTTGAATGTGTTAGAAATGGTATTTCGTCTGATGGTTTGTACGGCCTTAATTTACAAAACAATATCGCTTATAATATTGTGCACGTTCACGCTGGGAATAAAAGATGTGTTATGAATGAGAATTCCTCTAAATTATGGCATCGGAGATTGGGAGATATCTCCATTGAAAGAATTAAAAGGTTAGTAAAAGATGGGGTACTCAATACCTTAGATTTTACTGACTTTGATACTTGTGTGGATTGCATTAAGGGCAATCATGCCTCCAAGTCTAAGAAAACTGGTGTCCATAGGAGTTCTGAACTATTAGAAATCATACATACTGATATATGTAGTCCAGATATGGACTCATATGGTCAGAAATACTTCATCTCCTTCATAGATGATTACTCACGCTACATGTATGTCTACTTACTTCATAACAAAAGTGAAGCGATAGATGTCTTTAAGATATTTAAAGTTGAAGTAGAGAAACAATGCAACAAGCAACTTAAGATAGTGAGATCAAATAAGGATGGAGAATATTATGGTAGATACACTAAAGATGGACAAGCACCTGATCCTTTTGAAAATTTTCTTCAATAAAATGGGATTGTTGCCCAATATACCATGTCTGGTACACCCGAGCAAAATGGTGTTGCAGAAAGGAGAAACCGAACATTGATGGACATGGTGCGGAGTATGCTGAGAAGCAACCCTAATCTTCATAAATCCTTATGGACTGAGCTCTAAAGACATCTATGTACATATTAAATTGAGTTCCAACAAAGGAATTCTTAAAAAACTCATTTTGAATTATGGTAAGGTTGGAAACCAAGTTTGCAACATGTACGCATTTGAGAATGCCCATCTGAAGTTAGGATATATAATCCTCAAGAAAAGAAACTGGACCTAAGGACCATAAGTGAATACTTTATTGGATACGGTGAAAGGTCTAAAGGTTACAAGTTTTGTTGTCCATCACATAGCACTAGGATTGTGGAATCAAGAAATGCAAAATTTCTCGAAAATGTCTTGATTAGTGGGAGTGATCAATCAAAGGACTTAGGATCTGAGAAAGACCCTACAGAACCCTCCACCTCAAGAGCAAGATTGATTGTGGTTCATAACACCCCTGACATCCAAATGGATGTTGAACCACCACAACCAATTGTTGAAGATCCATGACTCAATGATGAAGTTCAAATGGATCAAGTTGTTTAGGAGTTGCCTATATGTGTGTTTTTATTGATCAAATCAGAGATTATGCGCAGTGGAACAACAATCAAATTGTCAGATTAATCTCATAAGATTTCTAGATCTACTTCTTCACACTCATATATATATTGAATCAGGTACAAGAATAGAAAAATTACCTCAGGTCCTTCCTTGCTGCTATCTTTTCGTATGGCTGAATCCTTGAGATTTCACACCAAGATCTTCCAAAATGTTCTCAGGCACACAAAGAACGAGTGTGGGCTCGCTATACAAATAATAGGCAATAACTATTTATCAGATGTTCTCAACACATGAGATCTGATAAAGTTTGGACCTAGGTTTTGTGAAGAACAATGACCTTTGTTTTTGTCACTGTTCTTTTTTCTATCCCTGAAAAATTACGTTCTGTGAAAACTGATATCCAATATTTAATAATATCCAATATATTAAAATATTTGTTATTTTAAACAAATTCAAAATAACTGATCAGTTATCAGATTTTTGTTTAAATAATAATATTTTAATCATATTAAAATATCTCATTATTTATTTAATATTTAAATAACTAAAATTGTGGAATCAAGAGACTAAGTCCATCTCTTATGCGTGTAGCACAGTGCCTGTGCACTGTGCCACACGTGTACCACATGCCTGTGCAGGCATGTGATTTTTCCCAATTTTTATTATTATTTAAATACCAAAAATCCCAAAAATAAATTAATTCAAAATTAATTCTATTTTTGTTAAATCAAATAATTAATTAATTGATTACACATAATTAAACAATAATTATGTTTGATACATAGAAAAATATTTTACTTATCACATAAGTCCTTTTTCCCCATATTTTGTATTTGCCTTTGACAGTGATTGTTTGAGCCATTTTGGGGACCATGGACCTATAACATTAAGCTCCAATAAATTGCAACTAAATAATTAAACTCTTTAATTATAATAGTTAATTTATTAATTATGATATTACTCCACTATAAATTCAGAATTGCACTCTTTATGTTATAGATATACTTTTACAAAAATCTTTTTCTTAAGTCCTCCATTGTTATAACCATCTTACAATAGTTCAACCCTCTAATTAATTAGTTCATAAATTAGAATGGGAGAATTACCATTTAACCTTTCTAATTTACTTCTTATTCCTTAAGTACCATTAATTCACTAGTGAATAATTAATCTATAATCTAATTATAGATTTGAGCTCAAAATCATTCAGTTCCAGAATTAACCCTTAAGGGAACTAATATATGATCCGTTAGGAAATATTAGATTCCGTATTGTTGATACATGTTCCCAGCCATCCATGATATTAAATCTCCAAAACAAAAGTCATTAGCCTCATTCTTTGAAGAGACCTTAACGAATGAATCAAAAGATTTAATAAACATGAACAGGAGTTCATGAACACTCAGGATTTAGGTTGATCTATAAATGATTATCAGTTATGATATGAATTACAAGTCTTTATTATTAAATGGTTTTTCGATAAAGACTTTAATTCTTATCGGTCCATGTCATATATAATCATATTATATAAAGCACCTTTACCGAGATGTCTTACCACATCAATAATCTAAATCTAGATTATTTGTATCATTATGAGACTCAGTAAACTGTACTTACAACTCCAATTAATGAATTCCATAAGTTTAATTTGTTGTTGTTGACTATTTTTATTCATTCATGTGATCTTAATTCTCTCGTACTAATACAAGATCACATCCTCAATAATGAATATGGAATTTTTCTGATATTTACAAAATTATTCAAACAATAATTTAACAATCTAAATATGACAATAATAATAAAACATTGTATTTATTTATTCACAGAAAAAACAAATGTCTTTACATGCTTTTAGGACACACTCCTAACACTATAATTGTTGAACAACAAGTTGAACCACTCACCCCCCAAGAGCCTGCTAGTGTAGCCTTAAGAAGATCCACTAGGACAATAAAATCGACGATACCTAGTGACTACGTTGTGTATTTGCAAGAATCTGACTACAATATTGGAGATGAAAATAATCCAAAAACATTTTCACAAGCTATGAATAGTAAAGAATAGCAACTGTTGTACAATGCCATGAATGAAGAAATTAATTCTATGAAGAGCAATGAAGTATGATGTAACGTCCCAAATTTACTAATAAGGCTTAGGGCCTTGATTAGGGGGCCAGGATGGAAAATTATGGAATTATGTGATATTTATGTGCATCATTGTGTGATTATGTGAGTTATATTATAATATGACTTGATATACATGTTTAGGTTTATTAAATATGCATGTCGACCCATTTCTATTTAACTGGGCAATTTTCATAACTTGGCCCATTTTGGGAATATTTGGCATATGTGTGATATATATGTTTGTGAGACCACATTATTATGTGAGTATGTTTGGGTTACTCGGCACGAGACAATCCTGAGGAGAAAGCTAGTGGGAAAGTCACAACAAGACTCATACTTGACTCAGAGTGAATCGAGGGGTATTTTGGGTATTTAGCTCATTATCGGGATATTGGGTAATGGGAATGATTATTTGATGATATATTGGGAGTTAGTGAGATTGGGAGGGAATTCTGGAAATTTTGACTATTTTACCCCAAGGGGCGATTTTGGGACCCTGAGCATTAGGATTTGCTTGAGGTTATTTAAGCTCGAAGTATCCTGTCAGAAATAAAAAGAACGTTCATAATGTTCGTTCTCTCTCTCCCGTTTCCTTTTTGACACCGATCATATTTTTTAAGGAAACTCGAGTTTTAGGATTCAGATTCAGGTAAGGATTGAGGCATAGCGATTCTAAGGAAGAGTACAAGCTTATTAGCCAGAGGATTTAGTTGGGAAATGACTCAATCACAGGTAATACGAGTTTTAAGTTTTATGTTTTCAAGTTTTTAATCTTTGATTGGATTTTATGTTTTGATGAGTTTTTTGGATGGTTTGAGATTTGGGTTTTGATGGTTTTGGATCATTAGGATGTTTGGGAATTTTGATTTTGGGATTTGGATAAGTGTTGGGTAGGTTTTTGGAAGGTTTTAATTGGGAGAAAATGGAGAAAATGGCTGGGTTCGTGGTCAAGTCGCGACCTGAGTGAACCCAGAACCAGGAGGAGTCTGCGTAGGGGGTGCGTCGTGACTCTAGAGGACTTAGTCGCGGCCCGCACCTTGAAACCCAGACAGAGGGCTCTCTGTCAAGGAGGCAAGTAATGACCCTCAGGGCCAAGTCACGACCCGCCTGTGCATTTTTGGCCAAATTTGTTTTTTAGTCATGGGAACTTAGCTCTAAGGGATTGGGATCTATCCTACTACCCAGTTGGGTAGGATTAGACGTCCCAGAAGCTAGGAGTCGATACAGAAGTATTTATTTACTCATTTTTTATGGGATTTTATATTATGGTTGTGACTAGGTGATCACTAGGGGCTTGGAAACAGGATCGTGCTTTAGGGTCATTTATTGGTAACCTATCCTTGGAGCAAAGGTAAGAAAACTACACCGAGTATGTGATGCATGTGATACATGTGGTTATGGCATGGCATGAATGTTAAATATGGAATTGATCAGAGCTTGAGTCTCTGTAATTGTGCATGATTATGATTATGCTTGTAATTATTGATTAAGTATGTTGAATGCCTTATATCTGGATATTTTACATATGATATATGTTTGCTCGCATTATCTCGTTGAGGAAGCACTTGTTGGGGTTTTGTGCCCTAATTAAAACCCAATTTCTTTGTAATCTAATTTATTATCAATAAAAGAATAGAAATATTTTTTTTATTTGGTCAATTACTTTGCTCACATGTTTTATTTTCATGATTATTTGTTTAATATAAACTTCTATTAAATCTTGAGCATATAGCTAATGGTATTTATCGTGACGTAATCACAGTGGAATATAAATATGATTATATCTTCAAATATAAGTTAGTCCTAAGATTAGTCAGTGCACATGATTTACACTGACTTGCCAATCTACGATATGATCTACTTACACATCGTAATGTTATGTTCTTTCTAGAACATTAGCAAAGTAGATAAGTTCAGATGTATTTGATACATTGGACTGGAGCGATATTGACAATAGATAGCATAAGTAAACATATCGTTATGATCTATTCTAGTCATATCATATAGTTGACCATAGGTCAATTCAATCTCGATTCTGATTGATTAGTATTCAATTTGATTGTATTATTTGAGTTCTTTGACTTGTTCGTTACCAGCTTACCCTACGGACTAGCCCATACTTACATCTTGGGAACTCGATGTATAATTGAGTGGGAGTGTTAATCATAGATATGAACATCTATAGCTTATGATAAAGAAGTGAAACGATGGTTTCCATTTAGTTTGGTTCAATGTGCTAAATGATAGAGATCTCATTTCAGTAATTAATATTAGTTTACTAAAATATCATTTACAAGGAACTAAGTGTTTTAAGGATAAAATACAATGAGGGGTAAAACGGTATTTTAGTCCCTTCTCATTGTAGATCGTCTATAGAGGATTGAGTGACAATTATGGTTGTAACAATGGATAATTAATAACATATCTATATTTCTTATAGAGCATTCTATGAATTCAAGAGTGCAATTCCGAGTCATTGGTGGAGTCACGAGGAATTAATAAGTTAGTAAAATTATTTGATAAATTTATGATAACTTATTGAAGCTTGATTTCATAAACCAATGGTCCCCACTATACTTTGGATAAAATCATCTAGATAGTCTTAATTAATTGATTTAATTGTCAATTAGAATTATCAAAGTTGACCAGGTTAATTTTGGATAGTTTCACAGAGTTATACAATTTAGAGAAGAAAAGAGAATTTAGGGCATATTTATCAATTAAGTTAAATTGGTTTCTAAATTAATAAATAAGTTTAAATCAATGTTCAAATTATTAATAATTAATTTGATAGAGGATTATAATAATTATTTAATTAATTAAATCAATAGAAAATAATACAGGCCTTGATTTTAAGTCCAACGGGCTTATAATTAAATGTGAAATTTCACGGGCCTAAAGCCCATGATAATTTCAACCTAGGGCTGATTATTCGCGATTATTTTATTGACTTTTTGGTTAAATAGGTGACCTAATTTAGTCTATAAAAGGAATGCTAAGAGAGAGTTGAAAACACAAGTTGAATATCAAGTTTCTGATAGGTTTTAGATTCTCTCTATTGCATAAGTCCTTTTCTAAGCCTCATTGTTCTTTTCTCTTCTTCTCTCTGTATCTATCTCATGTATTGAGAATTTCCCACTCTAGTCTAGGTGAATCTAAGGATACTTTGGAAGACTGTGAAGAAAATTGAAGAACGGTTTAGTTTCTTGGCAATTCTCTGCGACAGAAAGGATACAAGGGTTAGAGAAACTGAAGGAATGACTCTTTCATTCCGCTGTGTATAATATAAGTGTTCTTATAATTATTTCTGTTTGAATTCAATTTTAGAAACATGTTTTTGGTTTTCTTATATTAATTTGTTTAATATAAGATCTACATAAAAATAAACAAGATCCTGTATAAGTTTTCCCAACAACACTGACTTATTAGTTAAGAAACGGAAATGGTGTTTAGTACTGGTCGTGTAGCTCTAACTTATCAGTTATGATCGGCAATAGTATTGAGCTATGGTCATATGGAATTGACCTATGAGTCAAGAGTGGCATTAGAATTTTTAACGCATGCCAAAATGATTAGATCTAATCAACATGCGCAGTAAATGCTTGACTAACCTATTGGTCGAAGAAAACTAAAGCACTTGGCTAGCCTAAGCCTAGTTACTCAGATCCAGGGCTAAAAGGCTCAATTGACTAGATTGTCACATGGCTTAGGGCGCAGGACCCCAAAGAGACTTATTAGTCATCTATTCAAGGTGCAGGACCCCAGAGAGACTTATTAGTCATCTATTCAGGGTGCAGGTCCCTAGAGAGACTTATTAGTCATCTATTCAGGGCGCAGGTCCCCAGAGAGACTTATTAGTCATCTATTCAGGGCGTATGTCCCCAAAGAGACTTATTGGTCATATGTTCAAGGCGCAGGTCCCAAGAGAGACTTATTAGTCATCTACTCAGGGCGCAGGACTCCATAAACATTTATTTGTACTTGCCTGCATGCATGAATAGGGTTATTACTGCTAGGCATTCTTATTATGATTTGGTAAAATGTTATTGTCTGCTTATGAGAATGTTTGAGTTTTCTTACTATGCCTTGGCTCACGGGTGCTATATGGTGCAGGTAAAGGTAAAAGAAAGTTGCATAATCCTTGAGTTGGAGAGCTTAGTTGACGATGTGTACATATGCGGTTGCTCGACCACCACGGTCGAGGGTTTAAAGAGGAACTAGGGTTAAACCCTATTTTGCCGATTAAGTCGGCTGGTTGTAACTCTTTTATTATAATTAACCTTTAAAATGTATTTTGGGATACTAATATATACAGTAAACATTTTAGTGAAACGTTGTATCTTTGACCAAAATTTTTAACCCTAAACTGATAATCATATTTAGTTACACGATTATGGCCAAATGACTCAGTTAGCAAGTTTAGCACTGTTTAAAATACACAGTGTAACGGTCCCTGGGTAGTAGGGCATTATAACTTGGTATCAGAGCGAGCCAAGGCTAAGAGTTCTTGTAGACAAGCTGGGCATGTACACTCGTCACTAAAGACAAGCTTCACTTACGGTATGGTAACTATTTATGTTGTTATGTGCTTAGCTACTTAAATAAAATGTAAATGTTTTACCTGCATGCCTTATTAGGGAGCATGAGATTTTGTTATGGCTTAGCCCTTAACTATTGATATGATTATATGATTACCTGCTCAGTGAAAATATGAATATGTTATTTGTATGCTGGAGTTGAGAGCATGGTATGTATATTGGAAGAGCAGGGATTATGAATTGATATGTGAATGTTGTGGGCGTGTTTTTAGCTCTGAAATGGTATATGAATGTGGTGTTATATGATTTTTCCAGTGGGGGAAGGCTTTTGAATGTGCTTATCATGCTTAATGGATCAAGTTATTGACTGCAGACTAATTAGAGGTTATGTACCCAAGGTAGTTGATGGGATCTGGTGGTGGTTATATCGAGGCTGGGAATTTTAGCCAGGGCATGAGTTCTTCACCTGCCCCTCATAATTTGTAGCAGGTATTTACATATATGCAATTAAGATTGCAGAGGCAAGAGGATGAGATCAGGTGTTTAAAACAGCAGCATGTGCTGTCAGGGAACACCTATTCCTTTGCTATGCTAGGAGTGGCAATAGTATTGGCTCAGCCTAGGGTTGAGAACATCTAGGAATTTCTTTGAGGGAGGTTTAGATCTATTCAAAGCTGAGCAATGGATGGGCATGATCAGTTCCATCCTAGACAGTATGGGGGTGGTAGGTCACGATAGGGTGATCTGTACGAAATATGTGTTGCGGGAAGATGCCCAGACTTAGTGGAAAATGGTATCCTAGACATGAGATACAACTGCGATGGACTGGAAAGAATTTAGGCAGCTATTTGATGAAAGATATTACTGTGATACAATTAAGACTGCTAAGACAAATGAGTTTCTGAACCTAGTTCAGCGAAATGCAACAGTAACAGAGTATGTAATAGATTTGATGAGATGGCCAAGTTTGCTTTTGATATGGTACCCATGGATGTAGCTCGGAAGGAAAGTTTTATCCAAGGATTGAATCCCATAATAGCTCAGGGCATTTAAGTCACCCCAGTACATGAAATCTCTACTTACGCTCAGGTAAAAGGGAAGGCTCTTGTTGTTGAGAGCACAGGAAATGAAATTGTGAAGGAGAGTGCTGGATAGCGTAGTGCTCAAGTAGTGATACCTCCATTGGTTGGATCAGGTAGGGGTAGAGATCCGAGTGATCAAGAAAGAAGAGTTATCAATGTATTTGGTACCTCTGCTTTAGGAAAGGGGTTTTCCAGTGCTACGGTACGCCATCAAGGCAAGGATGAAAATTTGAAATTTTACCTGAAATGCACTCGGTGCAAGAGGCATCATCTGAAGGAATGTTGAGCAAAGGCATGTTTATTTTGTAGAATGGCTGGGCACCTCATTAAGGATTGCTCAGGATTGAGGACATATGAGCAAAAGGGGGCAGACAGCTCGACTCCAGCTCGAGTGTTCGCTCTGGCGCAGTCAGAGTTAGAGAGTAAGACTGAGACTAAGGCTTGTTCCTCAATAGTGACAAGTCAGCTTACTAGTTCTGATTTTTGTATTATGCTGACTAGTTTTGGTGCCATGTTGTTCTTTTCTTATTGCATCTAGAGAGGTATATACTTGATATGCAGATTACATGGTTATGTTGTGATGAGAATGTGATACTCTATTGGTAATTTTAAGAGAAGATTTAGGTTATGGTGAGAAGGACTCATCAGTTGATTTGATAGAGTTGGTTAAGATTGACTTCGATATAATCCTGGATATGGATTGGTTAACCAAGTATGGGGCAGTGATATATTGCAAGGAAAGGATGGTAACCCTTGGGTTTGAGGGTGAGAAACCCTTTTATTTGTTGGCATTGTGCATGGACCTTGTATGTTTATGACATCTGTATTTAGAGCTAGAGACCTATTGCAGGAGGATGCATAAGACTCTTAGCTAGTGTGATGAATATCACTTATGTCGTGTCAGTGGGACCAGGATAGACTGGATTAGTCTGTGAGTTTCTGGATATGTTCCAGAGGATTTGCTAGGGTTACCTTTTCACAAAGAGATAGAATGGTGATTATGTTGGTGCCAGGGATAGAACCAGGTCTAGGACATCGTATTGAACGGCTTCAATGGAGTTGTAAGAACTAAAGGTTTAGTTCTTGAGTAAGACAATATTCTTTAAGGTGGATCTTTGATTTGGTTATTACCAGCTGAAGATCAGGGAGAAGGATATGCAAAAGACTGCTTTTTATATTAGATAAGGGCACTAGGAGTGCTGAGTAATGTTTTGTGGATTTGATTAATGCTGAGTTGTTTTTATGGATTAGATGAATAGAGTATTCAAGGATTATCTTAATTGGATTTGTCATCGGCTTGATCGACGGTATTGTGGTATACTCTTAGTTGGAGATTTGCCGAGGTCAAGGAACACCTCAGAGGACAGGAGTTTCCTTGGAAGGTTAGGTTATGACATGTGGTTTGGGGAAGAGTTCTGAGTCTTCCTACAGATCAAAACCAGTTAATAGATTATTATGATATCTCATAGACAGAAAAGGTGATTTCCTAAGCAACATGTTAGTTGAAGGATATGACCAGAACTAGAGTAGAGTTACTGGTGGGCCAGGTGGCCAACATTATGCTTAAGTTTACTCTTGTAGAGAGGATCAAAGGAAAATAGTTGAGAGAACCACAAATGGAAAGAATTAAGTGGAATATCTTAGCTAGATTAGCTAAGGATTATGCAGCGCCAGGTATGAGTTTATTGAGGTATAGGGATCGGACTTGGGATCTGATGGACACTGGGAGTAAACGGGGAATTCTAAATGAATCTCATACAACCTCGCATTCTCTTCGTCCATGCATCATGAAGATGTACTAGGATTTGAAAGTTATATATTGGTGGCCTGGGATGGAGAGGGACGTGATTGAATACGTGGCAAAGTTCTTAACATGTTAGCAAGTCAAGACAGAGTATTAGAAACCAGTAGGGCCATTACAGCCTTTGTGTATTCCATAGTAGAAGTAAGGAAACATTGCGATGTATTTCGCGGTGGGGCTACCCAGGATAGTGGGCCAGCATGATTCAGATCGGGTCATTATGGACAAGTATACAAAGTCTGCTCACTTTTATCAGTAAGGACGAGTAATACAGTTGATCAGTATACATGTCTCTCTGTGAGATGGATATTATGCCTTCATAGAATTAGAGGTCTATCTTATTAGATGAGGACCTACTTTTACTTCCAAGTCTTGGGGAAGGTTACAGAAGGCGATGAGTATATAGTTGGAGTTTAGTACAGTTTATTATCCTCAAATTGATGGTGAATCGAAGGGGGTTATCCAATTATTGGAGGGGCACCTTATGAGATGTTTTATGGTAGGGAATGTATATCGCCCATTCACTGGGATGAGATGGGTGAGATGTTATATTTGGGTCCTAAGGTATTTTAGGCGACCATTGAGGCTATTGAAAAGGTTAGAGCTCGAATGCTCGCTTCTCAGAGTAAATGGAAAAGTTATGTTAATTTGAAATGAAAGAAAGTGAAGTTCCAAGTGGAAGATTGTGTCTTCCTTAGAGTCTCACCATGGAAAGGGGTGAGGAGATAAGGGCAAGTTGAGCCCTAGATTAGTAGGACCATTAGAAATTCTAGATAGGATCGGTCACGTTGCCTATGGATTGGCCTTAGCTTTGGCACTGTCGACCGTATACTATGTATTTCATATTTCCATGTTGAGGAAACATGTGTTAGATGAGACTTGTGTGTTGAGTTATGAGAATCTGGAATTAGAGGCTAAGTTATCCTGTGAGGAATAGCCAGCTCAGATATGAGAATGAAAGAACAAGGTTCTGAGAAACAAAGTTGTACCTTTGGTTAAGGTATTATACAAAATAGCAAGGTCAAAGGAGAGACCTTGGAACTGGAATCAGATATGCGGGATTGATATTCATGGCTAGTCAGATTAAATTTCGTCTCTGTAAGGAGGGGATTGTTGTAACTTCCCAAATTTCCTAATAAGGCTTAGGGCCTTGATTAGGGGGCCAGGATAGAAAATTATGGAATTATGTGATATTTCTGTGCATCATTATGTGATTATATGAGTTATATTATATTATAATATGACTTGATATACATGTTTAAGTGTATTAAATATGCATGTGGGCCCATTTCTATTTAATTGTGAAATTTTCATAATTTGGCTCGTTTTGGGAATATTTGGCATATATGTGATATATGTGTGTGTGAGACAACATTATTATGTGAGTATGTTTGGGTTACTCGGCACGAGACGAACCTAGGGAGCAAGCTAGTGGGAAAGTCACAATGAGACCCATACTTGACTCGGAGTGAGTCAAGGGGTATTTTGGGTATATAGCACATTACTGGGATATTGGGTAATGGGAATGATTATTTGATGATATATTGGGGGTTAGTGAGATCAGGAGGGAATTTTAGGAATTTTGACTATTTTACCCCCGGGGGGCGTTTTTGGGACCTCGAGCATTAGGATTTGCTTGAGGTTACTTAATCTCGAAGTAACCTATCAGAAATAAAAAGAAAATTCTTTCTCTCTCTCCCATTCCCTTTTTGACATCGATCACATTTTCGAAGGAAACTCGAGTTTTAGGACTCTGATTCAGGCAAGGATCAAGACAAAGCGATTCTAGGGAAGATTAGAAGCTTATTAGCCGGAGGATTTATTTGGGAAACGACTCAATCAGAGGTAATCCAAGTTTGATGTTTTAAGTTTTCAAGCTTTTAAGCTTTGATTGGATTTTATGTTTCGATGAGTTTTTAGATGGTTTGAGATTTGAGTTTAGATGGTTTTGGATCATTGGGATGTTTGGAAACTTTGATTTTGTGATTTGGATATGTGTTGGATAGGTTTTTGGAAGGTTTTAAATGAGAGAAAACGGAGAAAATGGCTGGGCTTGTGGTCAAGTCGCGACCTTGTTCTAGGAAGTCGCGACCTGAGTGAACACAGAACCAGGAGGAGTCTGCTTGAGGGGCACACCGAGACTCTAGAGGGCCAAGTCACGGCCCGCACCCTGAAGCCCAGGCAAAGGGCTCTCTGTCAGGGAAGCAAGTCGCGACCCGCTTGTGCATTTTTGGCCAGATTTGGTTTTTAGTCGTGGGAACTTGACTCTAAGAGCTTGGGATCGATCCTACTACCCAGTTGGGTAGGATTCAACGTCCCAGAGGCTATGATTTGGTTCGAAAGCATTTATTTACTCATTTTTTATGGGATTTTATATTATGGATGTGACTAGGTGATCGCTAGGGGCTTGGAAACAGGATCGTGCTTCAAGGTCGTTTATTTGTAGCATGTGCTTGGACCAAAGATAAGAAAACTGCACCCAGTATGTGATGCATGTGGTTATTGCAAGGCATGAATGTTTAATATGGAATTTATTAGAGCTTGAGTCTCTGTAATTGTGTATGATTATGCTTGTGATTATTGATTGAGTATGCCGAATGCCTTATATTTGGATTTTTGACATATGATATGTATCTGTCTGCATTACCTCATTGAGGAAGAACTAACTTATTAGTTAAGAAACATCAATGGTGTTTAGTACTGGTCATGAAGCTCTGACTTATCAGTCATGATTGGCAATAGTACTGAGCGATGGTCGTATGGAATTGACTTATGAGTCAAGAGTGGCATTAGCATTTTTAATGCATGCAAAAATTATTAGATCTAATCAACATGAGTTTTAAATGCTTGACCGACCTATTGGTCGAAGAAAACTAAAGCGCTTGGCTAGCCTAAGGCTAGTGTAACGACCCAAAATTGCTAATATGGCTTAAGGGCCTTGACTAGTGTGCCTGGAGGGCATAATTGGTTTTATGCGTCATTAAATGATTAAATGCATGATTTTTTGGCATGTATGATTATATGATTATATGGATATGTGAAACGCATGTTTATGAGTATTAAATATGCATGTGGGCCCTGTTTAGCTTATAAGGGCATATTTGTAATTTTGGCCTGTTGAGGCCATAAATGTGGTTATATGTGATAAATTGTTGAGACCACATTATTATGTAAATATATTTGCAGCATATGGCTCGAGACGGTCCTGGTGAGCGGATTGGCGAAAAAGTCACAACGGGGATTAATACCTGGATCGGTAGGGGCCTAGGGGTATTTCTGGGAATTTAGAGAATAATTAGGAAATTATTGGACGTTGAATAAATAATTGGTAATTAATTGGATGACAGGATTAATGGGTAACTATTAGGAACATTTGAGGAGTTAGTGGGAATTGGGGGAAATGACCATTTTACCCCTAGGGACACTTGAGGATTAGTAAAACCTAGGAGGGTAAAATAGTCTTTTTAGTTATCAAGGGATATACTCAGAATTCGAGACTAAGGAAGAAAGGGGTAAAAACATCTCACACTCTCAGATCTCTCTCTCTCTCTCTCTCTCTCTCTCTCTCTCTCTCTCTCTCTCTCTCTCTCATTCGAATTCTCTCTCTTGCTCTTGAAGGATTTGAAATCTTGAGCTGCAATCATTGAAGGAGTTTGGGTGAATTAAAGCTCTAGAACTAGGGGGTTAGCTGAGACTTAAGCTCAGATTTTTGGAGGTTGAAGCCTGTGAAAAATTCAGTCATAATTGAGGTAAAATTATGAACTTTCATCTCTGAATTCTGGTTGGCATGGGTGTGAGTTTGGTGATTAGCTTTGAGTATTATGATCAGTTGGTTTTGGTTCTTTGATGATGATTCTTTGACGGTGACTTTGGTTTAATTGCTAAGGTTTTGGTGATTAAAAATGTATGATTCAATCTTAATTCATAACTAGTTTTGATGTGGAATTGAGGAGATTTGTTCGGGAAAATTATGGGTTTAATCTTGGTGTTCTTGGCTGGGAAGAAGGAGCAGAAAACCCAGATTTTATGGGTTTGAAGGGGGCGCGCCGCGACCCAGCTCCGGGGCACCGCGGCGCGTGTAGCCATTTTGGCTTGGGCGTGCTCTCTGACTTAGGGCAAGTCGCGACTCACTAAGCCAAGTCACGACCCGCCTGGGGATTTTAGCCTTAGAATTATTTCTAGAATTGGTTAGGCTGAGGGGTTCAAACCTAGGTGCTCGGGACAACTTCTACTACCCGGTTTAGTAGAAATTGAGGACCCAGAGGATAGTTTCTGTATCCTAAGTATTTATTTGGGTTGGAAGTTATTAATTACTCATTGGACATTGTGACTAGGTTTATTGCAAAGGCTCGGGGCTGAGGATCATGCTCGAAACCATTTCATTTTCTCCGCTCGGAATTAAAGGTAAGAAAACTACACCCTTGTGTGGCTGTGTTGGGACTGAGTTTCCCTATATTTGAATACATATGTTGTATAATTGTGATATGCCATGTGAGCATGAAATAAACGGCCTAAGAGAGCCACGGCTGATAATTTGCGCACAGGACGCAGTTTGGCCACTGAGAGCTGGGGTCAGCTAGATAAACACTAGACTCGCCTAACCGAGCTGGAGCCCAGTGGGTTAAATAAAGGGTGCGACATAAGGGTGCTGACCCTGAGTATTGTGTGATGATTATGATAAACTGTTGAATATAAATATGTTTACTATGGTTAATCTGATGCTTATAGCTTGTTAAATATCTGGACGATTGCTTGGTGATTCATTGACTGTCATCACTGATTATGTGTCTACTATGGCTTGCTAAATATCTGGTTAACTGCCTTATGAATTACTTGATTATCATAATTGATTATGCTATGTCGTTATGGTTTTCTTGCTGGGTCTTGGCTCACGGGTGCTACGTGGTGCAGGTAAAGGCAAGGGTAAGATGGATCAACCATGAGTTGGAGAGCTTTGGGGGCGGGGTGTACATTATCAGCTGCTCGTCCACCATAGCCAAGGGATTTGTACAGGGACAAAAAACCTAAAATGCGAATGTTGCCATTAGAGTGGCTTTTGGATTGTATATGACTTTTGTAATTTTGTAAATTGTCCTTTAAACCCTATTTTTGGGATCCCATGTTCTAAACATTTATTTTAATGAAAATTATCTGTTTATGACCAAAATATCTTAACCCTAACTTGTTTATGACTTTAGGATCACATTTTTATTCAAATGACTTGATTAGCAAGTCTTACACTATTTTGAACACACAGTGTAACGGTCTTGGTTATCCAGGGCGTTACAGCTAGTTACTCAAAGCCAGGGCTAAAAGGCTCAGGTGACTAGAATGTCACATGGCTTAGGGCGCAGGACCCTAGAGAGACTTATTAGTCATCTGTTCAGGGCGAAGGTCCCTAGAGAGACTTATTAGTCATCTATTCAGAGCGCATATCCCCATAGAGACTTATTAGTCATATGTTCAGGGTGCAGGTTCCCATAGAGACTTATTAGTCATCTACTCAGGGTGCAGGACTCCATAAACATTAATTGGTACTTGCATGCATGCCTGAATAGGTTTATTACTGTTAGGCATGCTTATTATGATTTGGTGACATGTTATTGTCTGCTTATGAGCGTGTTGGAGTTTTCTTGCTGAGCCTCGGCTCATGGGTGCTATGTAGTGCAGGTAAATGTAAAAGAAAGTTGGACCATCTTTGATTTGGGTTCTATCAGGAACCTTTACTATTAATCCATCACACCCCACTCAGTACAAGTAATAATTCCTTAAATGTCTCTTTCCTTGATCCTTATCTGGTAATAACCAGATCGATGATCAACTCCTAAAGACATTGTCTTATCTTGTAACGGGGCATTAAAACTCTTCATCCCTAGCAGGCAATATCCACGAGTCCCATGATACAATGTTCTATCCAATTCTCTTATAAGTCACATCTTCAGGTGATCTAATAATTCCTTAAGCCAAACTAGTATCATTCTTCATAACGTTCCTGATACCAAATCCTTCCATACCCAAGTTTGAACCGTAACCAACAACTTCTTGTGTACTCAGCTACATCCTTACTGACCAATTTAATTTTCCTTCAGTCTAATCACTATACTTCGAGAGATGTGCTCAACTGTCTAGGGTTGTCCCTTATGTAACATATTAGCTTTTCATCAAGCCCATAACAAAGCTCTCATTTGAGAAGTTCAACCACTTCCCTATGAACCCCTTTACTATTCTTATTCCACTTCTTCCTTGTAGAGTTGCTAACCCTTTCTTAACAAGTACTGGTATCTCAAGCCCTTCATATAACAACTTTGTGGTATGTACTTCATATCCAAATCTTTCCTGGTGACTTGCAACACTGAATTCTTCAAGCTTGTTATCTAACCAAAAACAAAGACTATCAAATCCACTAGTCACTTTCGAGTAACTGGCCTTGATCTCTGAATGTACAAGGCATCCCAGTCTTCCTTTTTCTACCCCTGGGAAATCCGCCCTAGCATACAAAATCATCCCATATAGAGAACGTGCCCCTACCTGGCATCTTTCCAGGTAGTATCTTCTGCTTCTGATGTATACTAAATAACATCATTAGGCCTCATCCCTGTCTTGATGGCTAACCTGTAACCTAGACCCCCTTCCTGTCAAAACCAGGAGCCATAGAACAATCAAAGGTTCTTCTTTTCTAGTATCCAAGTATCCATTCTTACTAAATCCCACGAACAACAATATCATCACCTTACATGTTAAATAACATAGCCTTGACCCTCCAACTCATTTCAGAGTTTAGTCCATAAATAAATCATCATCTCTGATCTACATCAATCTGTAACATAATCCAAAGTGGATTGACCAACCCACCAAACTCATTGACATACACTGTCGCTTCCTTACCACTTTCGGCATCCTTCTGCCACAAATACTTAATACAACTATTCTGCCGCAATTTGTTCTCCTCATATTATCAAGAATGGGACTAGCTAAACCCATTTTAAACCAACTCCTAAACAAACCCAAACCTTTCTCAAAACTAGAGGATACTGCTTCCAAAGCCTTCCATAAAATACTCCCTATCTGTTTCCCCCTCGGGCCAAACCAATACTGGTGCCCCGCATGGTCATGATATACAAAGCAACTTGTTTTCTCCCAGTAAACCTGCTGCAAAAACTCAGGGGCAGAAGAAGGATTCCACCCTATCTATTATATGCAACCCTTACTAAGACAAAACTAGGTCCGATTAACCATTCTAAGCAAATACAATCTAAATTAATCTGTCTTCCCCCTCAGCCCTGACGTTTATACCCAAACCGTCCCAAGGGCAGATCCAAATAGCAATAATAATCAAGCACACATAAAGCATACCAAGCACCAATATTATGTATAAATTATCAAATTTCTTTATCACTAGATGCACTCATACTTACTATGCTTTCCATACCAATAAACATGTATAGCATATAAGTTCAATCTAAACATATAATCACCCGCAATCCTTATACCAATCATTATCCAAGTATTCATCCACATGCAAGAGCACTGCTAATCAGCATGCCTTAATATCATCATGCAATAGTCAAGGGCCAGGCCCTATCAGTATCTCATGCTTCCTATTAATCATACCAATTAATGTACTCATATCTCATTCAAGAACTTAAGCATACAATTTCATATATTCCATTACAAACCCTTGAGTCGAGCTTGTCTTTAGCGGCGAGTGTACATATCCAGCTAGTCTTCAGGAACCCATAAACCTAGACGGCTCTGATACCAAGTTGTAACGCCCTGGGTAACCAAGACCGTTACACTGTGTGTTTAAAATAATGCAAGACTTGCTAATCAAGTCATTTGAACAAACTGTGAATCTAAAGTCATCAACTGATTAGGAATAAAAGATTTTGGTCATAAATAAGTTATTTTCGTTAAAAATGAAAGTTTAATACATAGACTCTCAAAACAGGGTTTGGATGACATATTTACAAAATTCCAGAAGTTATAAACAACTCAGGCCACTCTAATGGAAAAATACGCATTTTAGGTTTCCGTCCCTGTACAATCCCTCGACCGTGGCGACCGAGCAGCAGACAATGTACACCTCGCCCCCAGAGCTCTCCAACTCATGGTTGAATCTACATGCCCTTGCCTTTACCTGCACCACGTAGCACCCGTGAGCCGAGGCCCAACAAGAAAACATAATAACATAGCATGATCAATATCAATAACCAGATATTCCACAACACATAATCAAGAATTCAGTAATTCTTAACATTCACCTATTCTGTGATAACAATCGACAAACTAACAATTTGTCATCCAGATAATCAGCATATCATATCTATCAGATTGCAAATCACATGCATAATCAACAATTTATCTCAATCATTACAAAATATTTAGGGTCGGCACCCTTAGGCCGCTCCCTCTATTTAACCCACTATCTTCAGCTCACTTAGGCCGCCCCTAGTGTAATACCCACTGACTCCGGCCAGCTTAACCGAGCTCAGTGATTAATAAGCTGTCCTCAGCTACCAGTGTCCAAGCCGCGCCATGTGCGCAAATATTATTTACGGCACCCTTAGGTCGTTTATCATATGTGCCATGGCATAATACTATCTATGACATCATATACAAATATAGGGAGCCCTTAGCCCCATCACAATCACATAATAATGCATACAAATATAGGGAGCACTTAGTCCCAACCTAACCACATAATCAGGTGCAGTTTTCTTACCTCTTGTTCGAGCGAGAAACACTTTACGAATGACCCTCGAGAGCAATCGATATTTTAATCCCTTAGCGGTCACCTAGTCATAACCAAATATGGAATCCAATTAATGAAAATACCAATAAATGAGTCTTAACCTAAACCTCACTCCCAGGACCCTGAATTGTACCCAAACGGTGAGTAGATTCGATCCCGAGCCTTAAGGATTGAAACCCCGAACCAAAAACCCTTACAAACACCCAAAATATGCATCTGAGAAAACAAGGTAACGTTACCCCCTAGCGCCCCAGCGCTACAACCAGGGACATTTTTCCCTGGCTAGTGCTGTAGTGCTACCCTCTGGGCGCTATAGCGCTAGGACCAGGCAGACATGGCCCTAGTTCTTCTTCCTTCGAGTTTTCCATTTCCAACTTGTTTCAAAAGCTTCCAAACACCATTTAAACTCCCAAATACAACCTA
The DNA here is from genome assembly GCF_963169125.1 of Humulus lupulus. Taxonomy (NCBI): domain Eukaryota; kingdom Viridiplantae; phylum Streptophyta; class Magnoliopsida; order Rosales; family Cannabaceae; genus Humulus; species Humulus lupulus. The sequence goes on along the minus strand of NC_084796.1, from coordinate 48,134,791 downwards.
TACTAGTCTTAGGCATCATAACCTACCCAAAATTTGCCAAAAACCCCATTGAATTCCCTACTTTTAAACCCAAAATCCCAACTAAACTCAGTAGCAAAATAGAGCAGAAAATCAGAGTTCTAGTGGTTGGAATCTTACCTCAAGCTCGGTATGAACTCCTTTTCAATGATGGAATAATACCCTAGATCCTCAACACTTGATTCCCCAGCTTAATTCCTCAAAAGAAGCTTCAAAATTGAAGAAGAAAAATGAAGAAAATGGTGAACGGTGGAGGCAAAAGATAATGCTCTGTTTTTCTCCTACAACATTCTACTATTTTCCAGCCTATATATTGATATATATCCTTAAAGGTAAAATGTCCTAAATTCCCTCAAGCTTAATTAAAATCTTTAACTGCCACCAAGGGCAAAATTTTCCTTTCGCACCTATCTCGTTAATCATAATTTACACCCTCCAATTCCCGTTATTCTCAATATTCTCGAATATCATTAATTCATATCCCGTTACCCCTTAGCTCCCGGCAACGCTCTAATCACCAAATTACCCCAAGACTCACCTCGAGCCCCAAACTTAACCTCGTTATGACCAAACCGCTAACTAATACTCAACGATCGTCTCATGTCCAAAAGCTCGAACAAGTCCACATTATAATGTGGCCTCAACAATAACTACCAATATATATACAATTATACAATTACGCCCTCAACGGGCCAAATTACCAAAATGCCCCCATAGCAAATTATATACCCATATGCATGCATTCATCATCATATAATAATATGATCCACATAAACATGCATATAATCATTTAATAGCGCAGATATTCAATTATGGCCCTCCCAACCTCCTAATCAAGGTCCTAAACCTTATTAGGAAATTTGGGTCGTTACAATATTCTTCTTGCAACCAATGATAAGGGCATGCTACATGAGGTGAAGCAATTTCTCTCAAAGAACTTTGAGATGAAGGATATGGGTGATGTGTCTTATGTCATTGGCAATAAGATCCATCGAGACAGATTCAAAGATATCTTAGATCTATCTTTAGAAACCTACATTAACAATGTTTTATAAAGATTTCGGATGAAAGATTTTTCACCAAGTGTTGCTCCTATCGCTAAGGGTTATAAATTAAATTTGAGCCATTTTCCAAAGAATGATTTTGAAAAGGAGGAAATGAAGAACATCCCATTGCTTCTATTTCTGGAAGCTTAATGTATGCGCAGGTGTGCACAAGACCCAACATTGCCTTTGCTGTTGCCTTTGCTAATTGTACTGATTCACATAAATCAACCTCTGGTTACGTGTTTATGTTTACCGATGGAGCTATATCATGGAGGAGTAACAAATAGACCTTCACTGCTACTTCTACTATGGAAGCCGAGTTCGTTTCATGTTTTGAGGCTACATCTAATTGTGTATGGCTAAAGAGTTTCATTTCAGACCTTAGAGTTGTAGATTCCATATTTAGGCCATTGAGAATGTTCTATGACAATTCAGCTATTGTATTATGTAATGACCCAACTATTTCTAAGACCTTGGACCATTAAAACTACTAGACATAGCTACTATTTTGGGAAACATACATAGGAAATAACATAACTTTATTTAAAACCCCAAAATAAATATTGTGCAAAATACAAAGTAAAATATGAAATATAAAATATGGTATGGGTACCCATTGTTTAGTAGATAATAACATAAACTTTAATTGTTTAAATACTAATTATAGAAATACATCAAAACATAATTCAAAAGACTTAAAAATAACGTCATCCTTGATCGTCACGCAATCCATTCAATTCATTCATCCTCAACACACAAGCCAAGCTGCCATGAATCTTTCCGCCTTCCATATTCATTTTCCTGCATCAAGCTAAAAATAAAGGAATGAGTCTAATGCCTGGCAAGGAAAATCAACTAACAACATAAATCATAAACATAAGATCATATCATATACATATACTATAAAACATATGACTAAAAAACATATAACATATAGGACTACAATATTAATGGCCATTAACTCATTAACATGGCACGTGATAAAACCATCTAGGTCCTCTGTCTACTAATCGAGATGGGTTAGATCACATAAATGATAACCCATCTAGGTCCTCTGTCTACTAATCGAGGTAGGGTAAATCATAACTTTAACCAATGAAAATGATAAAAATTCTTTGGGCTTGCTATCTAAGCAAGTCATATGCCGAAGCGACTACAACATAAATTCTTGGGGCTTGCTATCTAAGCAAGTCATATGCCCAAGGACTACAACATATTTATACATATACATATTATAGCATAAAACATATCATAACATAAACATATGAACACATATAATCTATCCTATTTTCCTTACCAAAAATCGGCATAGTATAAAACAAGAACGAGATTGGAACACTCCTAAAACCAACAGTAAGAATGGTAAGTTTCTAAAGAAAATAGATGAAAAGAAAACTAAACCATCCAAGTAGAAACTTACCGAAAATAATCTTAAGTTTCAAGAAACTTAGACACCTAATCAAGAATCATAAACAAGAGTTAGAATCTTAAAGAAAATAAAAGAAAACTAAAGAACTATGAAAAACTGAACTTAAGGATAAGAATACCTTGAATGATCTTATGACTTGATCCATACCTCGATACCAAAATAACTCTATATCTTACTTCCCAAGTGTTTAGAAAAGCTTAGACTGATAAAGCTTTCAACCCAAAAACCCAAGTGTTTCTCTCTATAGTAATCTTAACAAATTGGAGGGTCTGGACAATGCTCGAAGAATGAAGAAAATGGTTGAGTACTAGGTCCTATTTATAGAGTTCAAGGAGTGAAACTAACCCCTTTTAATTTGAATAAATAAATGAATTTAAAATGAAAAAGATTTGAATTTTTGTTCAATAGACGCCCAAAACTCGGTCAAAATCATTCAAAGGCAGGTCCAAGTGGTTAAGACTATTTGTAAAATTAAAATCACAAACTTTTAAAAAATTTCACCAGGGGCGATATATCGCTTAGACCATTTTCCCCGAGTCCTGTTTGTTCGTTCGTGCAAAGTCAACGTGTTTTTCATTTCTCTTGTAGGCGATATATCGGCCCCTATAGCTGCGATATATCGCCATACATTGATATATCAAACATGTATTTGCACTTTTTCAAATTTCGTGGATTTTGGTTCAAATCGGGACGTAGTAGGACACTCGTAGCAATAGTTATGGATTTTATAAGTTTAACCTATAGTTTAGAAATATTAATTATAACATAAGGTTTTATTAATATTTTTGGTCATAGAAATATTTTAATTATAACCTAAGGTTTTGATAGAACCATTAAGAGTATGACACTTGTCATAATCATGTTTATTTAAGGATTTAATTATAGTTTAAATAAAAGAATGTTCTAGAAACTCTAGAATCTTCCAGAACCATTAAGAGCATGACACTTGTCACAATCTTGTTTACTTGAGGATTTAAGCATTTTAAATGGATAATTCAATAATAGAAGTCTCTAGAAGCTCTAGACCCTTCCAGAACTTGCTGAGATCACGTATCACTCAGTCAAACCTGATTAATCAACTATAATTATCCTAAATTCGTGCAAAAATACGTTTAAATTATCTACGTATGCCGACATATCGCAGCCTTAGAGGCGATATATCGCAGCACGGGAGATACGGAAAACACGTTGACTTCGCATGAACGAAACCACGAACATTTGGGATATAGGGTCAGGCAATATATCGGCCCTAGGTGTAGTTTTTCAAACTTTGAGAAATCCGAGCTTGATTCATCCCTTAACTTCTTGACTTACCTCTGGACGTTTTTGACCGAGTCTTAAGCATCTCTTGACCGAATATTCAATTATTTTTCATTATTTGATTCAAGCCAAAAAGGAGATATTTTCATTCCTTGAACTCTTCAAGCTGTGTTCAGAGCCTTCAAGTTGCTAGGATTTGTATAGAGTGATACACTTGGGTTTTGGGGATAAAAGCTTTATCATCTTAAGCTTTATAAACACTTGGGTAGTGAGATAAAGTGTGTTTTCTCGATATTGAAGTGTAGATCGGTTCTAGTTCATCCAAGGTAATATTATTCATAAGTTCTATTCTTTATGATTCCTTAGTTTTCCTTAAGTTTCTTTCAGATCCTAACTTCTGTTTATGGTTTTGTGGTTAGGTGTTTAAGCTCTTTGATTTAAGGTTCTTCTTAGTAAGTTTCTTCTTTGATGGTTTAGTTTCCTTTTCATCTCTTTTCTTTAGAAACTCACCATTCTTACTTTCGGTTTTAGGAGTGTTCTAATCCTTCTCTTGTTCTCAAATATCCCGATGTTGGTAAGGAAAATAGGATAGATTTTATATGTTTATATGATATGTTATTCTTAGGTTATGTTATCTTATCTTATGTTATGTTAAGTTTACATTATGTATAGTATATTTATAGTCCTTGGGCACATGACTTGTCTAGCTAGCAAGCCCCAATAATTTATGGGCATATGACTTGCTTAGTTAACAAGCCCCAAGAAGTATGATGGCCATTGTAGTCTTATATGATATATGTTTTATAGTGTATGTTTATGATATAGTCTGATGTTTATGATTTATTTTATTTGTTGTTAGTAGATTTTTCTTGCTGGGCATTAGGCTCACTCCTTTATTTTTAATGTGATGTAGGAAACTAGATACGGAGGCAGAAGGATTCTTTGTGGCTTGACTTGTGTGTTGAGGATGAATGGAATGAATGGGCTACGAGTCGATTGAGGATGACGTTTATTTTAGTTTTTGGATTATGTTTTCTTTTGTAATTCTGCATTTAGTTTTTAACAAATGATTTAAGGTTATGTTTTTTGTTTTATTAAACAATGGGTGCCCATACCACATTTTATAATTTATATTGTAATTTGCAGAACATTTTGAGTTTTAAAAAAGTTATGATTATTTCTTATGTATGTTTTCTTAAAAGTAGTAGCTATGTCTATTAGTTTTGATGGTCCAAGGTTTTAGAAATAGTTGGGTCATTACTGTTGGTATCAGAGCAACGGTCCATTTGCATGAAGTTCTCCTTGATACACACGCTCAAGCTCGGAATCTAACTGCCAATGTAAGTGTTTATGTTTTAGTTATTATGTTTATGTGTTTAGCTAACATTTTAGCCTTATGTTTTCAGTTAAGAATGGATGGAGCCTTGACCGATGAGGATATTTGAGCCATTAAGGCCTTGAAAATAATTAGAGAACCAAGAAATATAGTAGGAGTGCTAGAAAGAATCACTTGGAGATTACTTTTGTTCCACAATGAGATAGGTCACCTCCAAACAACTAAACAAATCATGGTGAGAGCAACGGAGCAATATATTTTAGTGATTAGACTTTTTAAAGATTTTCCTATTGTAATTGCAACTTTAGAAGAAATATGGGAGACAATAGATGATGAAGATGAATTACCAGTAACTATGAGATATTATTTTCTCATACTTAGGTTTACCTCTAAGATGGAATTCCAATTCACAAAAGAACAAAATAATAGAATCTTTACGAATCTTCCTTGAGGAAATTTTGAGGCTCACGAAATGATGATTATGAGGAGATAGATGATGATATGTTAGATGAAGGATCAGATGTAGAAGATCCCGATTTTTAGAATAGATTAGTTATTTTATTTGCTTTTATGATTGTATTTAGTGAAAACCTTTTTCCAAATAAATATTATTGTTATTTTGATGACATGTATGAGTTTGATTTTTTTTACAATCATAATAAACAATAAATTTAATAATTAATGACCAAGTTCGGTGAGGGTGGATACAAATCAATGAACCAGGTTCTATATTAAGAGTTAGGGGGGCCATAGTAGTGGCAACGATTTTACTGATCCCAGCCCTCCCTCAATATGGATAACTTTGGAACAACGACGAGTTTCGAGCCTGAGAATTAAGTCATGTAGGATGATTAGAAACACACTTAGAAAATAATAAAGATGGCTTATTTTTCTAAGTATAGAAACACACTCTAATGATAAAGAAGGCTTATATAATTTTTTATAAGAAATTGTTGACCACGATTTTGGCCAACGACGAATAGACGTCAAAACTATAGTAAACCTTCAAGAGAAAATACAACACTGATAATTTTATAGTGGTTCAGCCCCAATATGTTGGTAATAGCTTAATCCACTTAGAGTTTTGATATATAGATCTACACTTAAGATCAAATGAACCTATGTCAACTGAGTTTCTTAAGTGTAAACGAAAAAAAAAAAATACAAGATTTCTCTCAGAATACAAATGCTCTCTCAGGAAAATCATAATTCGAAATCCCCTCAATGTGCCATGATTATAGGCTCAGGATCGTACAAATCAAAGTCCCTCATAATCGGGATAATTCAGCTGCTCTAACCAATACTTAATTAATAATCAAATTTAAAATACAAAAATATGCAATTTCTTTGGGATAATCTAAGAGATTCCCGTTGTGGGTATGAATAACTCTAGCTGAAGTCGTTACTGAAATTTTGTTGCAGAATCATGACCTGTCTGGTCGGCCAACTCCACTCCCTGAAGTGAGACTGGTCGTCCAAAACACCCTTCTGGTTAGGCAAAACATTTGACTGACCGGATACACTTGACTCAAAGATGACTGGTCGGCCAAAGCGCTTTACTGGTCAGTCAAAAATCCTTACCGGTCGGTCAGAAATTTCACCTAGTCGGTCAAATCACTTCCAAACCAAATAAATAATTTTCATGACCAGTAATATCGCAACTCTGAATATTAATCTCAAACATTTTTCCTTTCTTAATAACACATTTATTGACTACCATGTATTGCCACTTGTCACTTTTGATCGCCACGTCATCGTATTCAAATTTTGGGGATAACAGAATTCATAATTAATAGGTTCAAGTTATGTTTGCTTAGATTAATTTTTTGCCTTAGAGCCTATTAGGGTAACTTCTAATATGTTTTCTCGACTATTAGAACTTTGTTGAAGATGTCGCTCAGAAGGTCTGCATGCACCAATGCCAATGCCTCCAACATCGCTCCTGAGAGCAACGAAGCCCCTCCAGTTCGTAGAAGGGGAGCGTGTGCTACCAATGCTACTACTAACCAAAGTGTGCCGCCTCTGTCGGTTGACAACACCGCAAAAATTTCCAGTCTATGACAGCAAGTTGAGGAATTACTGCAGCAACAGCGACTACATGCTCAGACTCAGACTCAGCCTCCGCCTCAACCGCAACCGTAGCCTCAGCAAATGGCTCTAGCACCCCATCAAGTAGGTCCTTATGGGGGATGGCCAATGGCAAACTATGCGCCATACCCAGCTCAGCACATGGAGCCAATCTACGAGTGGTTCCATAAGCAACACGCTCCAAAATTTGAAGGAACAATAGACCCCTTCGAGGCAAAAGAATGGCTCAGAAATGTAGAGCCTATCCTAGCGCACATGAATCTCGGAAATGCAGACCGCATATCCTGCATTTTGTCTATGCTCAAGAAGGATGCTAGAATATGGTGGGACTTAGTTTAGCAGACTCACGATGTCGCCACCATGACTTGGACCAGATTTTTGGAGCTGTTCCACAAAAAGTACTACAACTCAGCTGTCATCGCTACAAAAGTCGAGGAGTTAGCTGGTCTGAAGCAAGGGAACTTATCAGTAGCAGAGTATGCTCGGTAGTTCGACCGACTAGCCAAATTTTCACCAGAGATGGTTCCAACTGACTTTCTGAGGGTTACCATGTTCGTCAGAGGACTTAGACCAAAGATTGAATTAGGGGTTAAGCTAGCAAACCCGGGAAATACTACTTATGCCGATGTTCTAGAAACGTCTATAGAAGTAGAAAGTCTTCAGGCGAATGTTAGTAAAGAGGAGGCCAGTAAGCCTGAGCCTAAATAGCAAAGTCAACCTCAGAATGGTCGAAACAAAAAACATCAGTCCAGCAACAATAATGATGAGAAGAGACGGCATCCTGACAATAAGCATTCATATAACGATAAAAGGGCATGGACGAACAATGGAGGTAATAGACTGGGTTATGTAGAATACTCGCAATGTGCCAAAAGAAACATCCTGGTGAGTGCCATGCAAATACCAAGGGATGCTACAATTGTGGTCAGGAAGGACACCGGAAGAGAGAATGTCCCCAGCTCAATACAGAGGAGAAAAGGGACAACAAGATGGTTCCTGCCAAGGTCTTTGCCTTAACCCAAGTAAAAGCTAATGCTAGCAATAAAGTGGTCACAGGTCAGATTCCTATCCTCAATAATGTATGTTCTGTATTATTTGATTCGGGAGCCAGTCACTCGTATATCTCGTTAGAAATGATAGAAAAATTAGACAAACCTTGTGAAAGATTTAGAACTAGGTTTGTAACAGAATTGCCTTCGAGTGAAATAGTCCTATCATCATGGATAGTACGAGGCGTACCGATCAAAATTGAGGACGTAGAACTAGAAGGAGACCTGATAGAACTGGAGATCAAAGACTTCGACGTGATACTGGGAATCGACTGGCTAGCAAGGCATGGCACAACCATCGACTGCAGACGTAAGCAACTAATGTTTGAGACTTCTGACAGTCAGAGACTATGCTTTATGGGAAAGGTTTCAGGGCTACAAACACCTCTTATTTCATCTCTCAAAGCTCAGAGGATGATAGAAAAAGGATGTCACGCATTTTTAGCCAGCGTCACAGATGTGGTAAAGGAAACATCACTAAAGGTTGGAGACGTCTACATTGTAAAGGAATTTCCATAAGTATTTCTTGATGACTTACCAGGATTGCTGCCGACTCGAGAAATTGACTTCACAATCGAACTAGTGTCGAGCACCGAGCCTATCTCTAAGGCACCATACCGAATGGCACCTACCGAACTCAAGGAGTTAAAGACGCAGGTACAAGAACTCTTAGACTTGGGATTCATTAGACCGAGCCATTTTCCATGGGGAGCACCGGTTCTATTTGTAAAGAAGAAGAATGGAAGTATGCGGATGTCCATAGATTACCGCGAGCTGAATAAAGTGACGATTAAGAATAAGTACCTGCTACCCCGGATTGATGACTTTTTTTATCAACTTCAAGGAGCAATCGTGTTTTCAAAGATCAATCCACGGTTCGGGTATCATCAGATCAAGGTACGGGAAGAGGATATTCCTGAGACAGCTTTTAGAACTCAATATGGGCATTACGAGTTTCTAGTTATGTCTTTCGGTCTTACCAACGCTCCAGCCGCATTCATGGATTTAATGAACAGGGTCTTCAAGGATTACTTGGACAAATTCGTCGTAGGGTTCAACGACGATATTTTGGTGTACTCAAAGGACGAAGACGAGCACAAGGAACATTTAAGATTGATCTTGTTATGACTAAAGGAGCATCAACTATACGCCAATTTTAAGAAGTGTGAATTTTGGCTTTCACAAGTAGCATTTCTTGGCCATATTGTATCCAAGGAAGAATTTTTTGTAGACCCATCTAAAGTAGAGGCTGTGAAGGATTGGCTAAGACCAAAGAACGCGTCAGAGGTAGGAAGTTTTCTGGGACTAGTAGGCTATTATTGGAGGTTTGTAGAGAATTTTTCTAAGATAGCCACTCCGCTTACCAACCTAACACGGAAACAGTAGAGGTTCAACTGGACTGATAAGTGTGAAGAAAGCTTCCAGTTGCTTAAAGATAAGTTGTACACAGAACCAGTACTTTGTGTACCGACACCCAACGACAAGTTTGTAGTCTACTGCGATGCGTCGAAGCAAGGTTTAGGTTGTGTGCTGATGCAAAATTACAAGGTGATAGCCTACGCCTCAAGGCAGCTGAAGGAGTATGAGCAACGCTGTCCAACACACGATATGGAGTTGGCAGTAGTGTTCTTTGTGTTGAAAATCTGGCGCCATTATCTTTATGGAGAACGGTTTGAGATTTATACGGACCACAAAAGCTTAAAGTATTTCTTCACGCAAAAGGAGGTCAACATGAGACAGCGCAGGTGGTTAGAACTAGTGAAGGATTATGACTGCAAAATCCTATACCACCCGGGAAAAGCAAACTAGTTGCTGATGTGCTAAGTAGGAAAAGCTATGGAAGTCTAGCGGCATTAGCTGGATTAGAAAAGCCACTATGGCAGGAGCGGATCAATGCCGGAATAGAAGTAGTCATCGGTAAGCTGGCTAACTTGTCTATCTAGTCAAGTCTGTTTGAAGAAATACGGATTGGGCAAGGGCATGATGACACGTTAGTAGTACATATGGATGCAGTTAAAGAAGGCAAGGCCACAGATTTCTCAATATCAGGGCAGTGATAATAGAGATATAAGGATCGGGTATGCATGCCGAATGATCAAGGGATTAAGATGAAGATTTTAGAAGAAGCACAGAATACCCCATACTCTGTTCACCCAGGATCGACCAAGATGACCACGACATTAAGGCAATGTATTGGTGGCCAGGAATGAAGAAAGATATAGCGGAATATGTGTCTAAATGTTTAGTATGCCAGCAAGTGAAAGCAGAACATCAGCGGCCTGCAGGCTTATTACAACCACTTAGCATTCTAGAATGGAAATGGGACGATATAGCCATGGATTTCATGACGGTTTTGCCACGAACGAATAAGCAGAACGACTCGTCTTGGGTAGTAATAGATATATTAACCAAGTCAGCTCATTTCCTGCCTGTCAAGACTTCATATACAGCATATCAATATGCAGACATTTATGTTCAAGAAATATTAAGACTGCATGGAATTCCTAAGACAATAGTATCCGATAGAGGATTTGTGTTTACATTGAGATTTTGGGGAAGCTTGCAGCAAGCCACGGGTACCAAGTTAAGTCTTAGTACGACATTTCATCCTTAGACAGACGGTCAGTCTGAGCGTACCATACAGAAGTTGGAAGATATGTTGCGCGCTTGTGTACTTGATTTCGGAGGATCATGGAATGAGTATTTGCCGCTGATAGAATTTTCCTACAACAATATCTACCAGTCAACGATCAGGATGGCACCTATGAGTTGCTCTATGGAAGGAGGTGTCGATCACCGTCACATTGGGACGAGGTAGGAGAAAGGCAACTTCTTAGACCCGAAGTAGTTAGAGAAGCCCAAGATGCAGTAGCGCTGATTAGAAAGCATATGCTCGCTGCTTAGAGCCATCAAAAAAGTTAGGCGGACGCCAAGCGGCGTGATGTGGAATTCAAAGTCAGAGAGCAAGTCTTCTTAAAGATATCTCCTATGAAAGGTATGAAGCGGTTTGGGAAGAAAGGCAAGCTTAGTCCCAGGTTTATAGGTTCTTTTGATAAATTGGACAAAGTGGGAGTAGTTGCATATAGATTAGCCCTACCGCCAGCTCTAGCAGATAGCCATAATGTGTCCCATATCTCGATGCTGCATAGATATGTGTCAGACCCATCTCACGTCCTCAAGTATGATACGATAACACTCCAGCAAGACTTGAGTTACGAGGAACGACCGGATAGCATCCTAGATAGAGGGATGAAGGAATTACAATCTAAGAGTATTCCAATAGTCAAAGTGCTATGGAGTAATAGTTCTGAACGGGAGGCAACGTGGGAGTTGGAGGAGGACATGCAAGCTCGGTATCTGGATTTGTTTGGTAAGTAAATTTCGGGGACGAAATTCTTTGTAGTAGGGAAAAATTGTAGAGTCCCAGAATGTTTACTTAGCTAGCTATATAGTTAGTGGTAGTTTATAGTATTTTAGATTTCGTGGATTTTGGTTCAAACCGGGACTTAGTAGGACACTCGTAGCAATAGTTATGGATTTTATAAGTTTAACCTATAGTAGAAATATTAATTATAATATGCGGTTTGATTAATATTTTTGGTCATAGAAATATTTTATTTATAACCTAAGGTTTATATAGAACCATTAAGAGCATGACACTTGTCATAATCATGTTTATTTGAGGATTTAACTATAGTTTAAATAAAAGAAAGTTCTAGAAACTCTAGAATCTTCCAAAACCATTAAGAGCATGACACTTATCACAATCTTGTTTACTTGAGGATTTAAGCATTTTAAATGGATAATTCAATAATATAAGTCTCTAGAAGCTCTAGACCCTTCTAGAACTTGCTAGAATCATGTATTACTCAGTCAAACCTGATTAATCAACTCTAATTATCATAAATTCGTGCAAAAACGCGTTTAAATTATCTAGGTATGCTGACATATCATAGCCTTAGAGGCGATATATCGTAGCACGAGAGATACAGAAAACACGTTGATTTCACACGAATGAAACCACGAACACTCGGGATATAGGGTCAGGCGATATATCGCCTAGGGTGGGCAATATATCAACCTTAGGTGTAGTTTTTCAAACTTTGAGAAATTCGAGCTTGATTCATCCCTTAATCTCTTGACTTGCCTCTGAACGTTTTTGACTGAGTCTTAAGCATCTGTTGACCGAATATTCAATTATTTTTCATTATTTTATTCAAGCCAAAAAGGAGATATTTTCATTCCTTGAATCTATAAATAGGACCTAGTACTTTTCCATTTTTCTTCATTCTTCAAGCTGTGTTCAGAGCCTTCAAGCTGCTAGGATTTCTATTGTAACGACCCAAATTCGCTAATAAGGCTTAAGGGCCTTGATTAGTGTGCCAGGAGGGAATTAATGGAATAATTGTGATTTAATGAGTAATTATATGTCCAATAATGTTTATATGATAATTTATTATATTATGTGGTAATATGATATGTGATATATGTGAGAACCACATTATTATGTGGACAGGTTCGCTGAGCACGACTCAAGATGGTTCTAGGGTCAGATAGCAGGGAAAAGTCACAACGGGGCTTAAGATATGACTTTGAACAAGCTGAGGGGTACTTGTAGATAGCGGATAGTTATTTGGGTTATCAGGACATGAAAATAAATATATGGAGATATATTTGAGGTTAAAATGTCTAGGCGGGAATATTGGGGGATTTTACCATTTTGGCCTCGGGGACGGTTCCGGAACCCCGAGCCTCGGGATTAACTTAATGGATAAGTTAGACATAGAGAAGCTTTTAGAATAAAAACAAGCCCACTAAACATCTAGGCTCAGCTCTCTCTCTCTCTCTCACTCTTAATGAAACACAAAGGAAACTAAGGGAAACTAGCTGGGGTTTCTTAGTTTGGTGGTGAGAATTTGGAGGTCTAGCTCAGGGATTGATCAAGCACTAAAACAGGGATAAGGTAAGCCTTTAATTTTCTTCTCTGTGGTTGGGATTCTAGATTTTGGTTAAGTGTTGAAACAAAGTCAATTTTGGTGTTTTAAGGCAGAATTAAAGAAGGGAACTTGGGGACTTGGCTTGGCTACAGCTTGGTGAAGTGATTCTACAGCAAAGGTGAGTTTTAACTTTTGGTTTAGAGGTTTAAATTGAGTTTAGGTGGCTGGTTTGAGTGTTTATAGCACTTGGATTTCAGAAGTTGAAAGGAGGTAATTAGAGTGTGCTAGGCTGTGTTTTCTTGGGAATTATGTTGTTTAGATCATGCTAAAGAAGTTGGGAATTAATTGGTTAAGAGTTGGGAAGTTTTGGGATGGATTAAGGTGAGGTTTTGAGCTTTGAAATGGAGTAAAATCTGGGTTCGAAGGGGAAGGCCGCGGCTCTGTTCTAGAGCGATGTGACCCTAGCATGCAAAGAAGCCAAGGGGGCTCGGCCAAGGGGGCGCGCCGCGGAGCCCAAGGCAAGGGCCGCGGCGCGTGTGTGGTTCAGTGTGGGAGGAGGTTCTGTTTTGGGGAAGGGTCGCAGCTAGGCATTGGGGGCCGCAGCCCTTGGTTGCACACTTGAGATTTTGAGAGTTTTAAGCACGGGAGAGTGGTCTAGTGTGCTCGAGTTTGGTTTCATCATCCGTGCTTGGTGGAATTAGGAGTCCCGGGGGTTATTTTTGTAACTGGAAACCTATATTTGATTATTTATGAAACCCTATGCTTTGGTTGTGGCAAGGTGATCAAAGCTTAGGCTTAGAAACGGATCGTGCTTGAGGGGCGTTGCTCATAATTCGATAATCGTACAGACTAAAGGTAAGAAAACTGCACTTGGTTGAATATATGTGACGGGACTAAGGGCTCCCTATTGTAGAAGCTTGAAAAGATGGTATTATTCTATGCAAGCCATTTAGTGAACCAACGGCCTAAGGGTGCCAAGGGTATCACTAGCGCACAGGGTGCGGCTCGGCCACTGGTAGCCGAGGATAGCTTAATATGCACTGAGCTTGGTTTAAGCGGGCCAGAGTCAGTGGGTTAAACAGAGGGTGCGGCCTAAGTCGTTGGCCCTGAATATTATGTGATATGAATATTATATGTGATAGAATGTATCTTGTATTGGACTGTATATGCTGAATATCTGTTGTAGATTATCTGATGGGTATACGTTACTAAGCTATTTTTCTGTTGTTATTGTTTGAGTTATCTATGATGTTTTCTTGCTGGGCCTTGGCTCACGGGTGCTACGTGGTGCAGGTAAAGGCAAGGGCAAGTTAGATCAGCCCTGACTGGAGAGCTCAGCGAGCGAAATGTACATAGCCAGGTGCTCAGCCACCACGGTTGAGGTGTAGGCATGGACGTGGAACCTAAAGACTGTCTGTTTTGCCTTAGTATGGCTAGTGGTTCCTTATGTACTTTTGGGAGTCTGTACACTTATTTTAACTTTGTTTGTATGGGAACCCATGTTTACTACAGTTTAAATATATGAAATGAGTCTTTTGAGACCAAAACCTTTTTAACCATAGATCTTACATGTTTAGTGACACGTTTTCGAATTAAGGACTTGATTAGCAAGTCCCGCACCTTTATAAATACACAGTGTAGCGGTCTTGGCTATCCAGGGCATTACATCTATAGAGTGATACACTTGGGTTTTGGGGATAAAATATTTATCATCTTAAGCTTTATAAACACTTGGGTAGTGAGATAAAGTGTGTTTTTGATATTGATGTGTAGATCGGTTCTAATTCATCCAAGGTAATATTATTCATAAGTTCTATTCTTTATGATTCCTTAGTTTTCCTTAAGTTTCTTTCAGATCCTAACTTATGTTTATGGTTTTGTGGTTAAGTGTTTAAGTTCTTTGATTTAAGGTTCTTCTCGGTAAGTTTCTTCTTTGATGGTTTAGTTTCCTTTTCATCTCTTTTCTTTAGATACTCACCATTCTTACTTTCGATTTTAGGAGTGTTCTAATCCTGCTCTTGTTCTCAAATATCCCGATGTTGGTAAGGAAAATAGGATAGATTTTATATGTTTATATGATATGTTATGCTTATGTTATGTTATCTTATGTTATGTTATGTTACGTTTACATTATGTATAGTATGTTTATAGTCCTTGGGCACATGACTTGTCTAGCTAGCAAACCCCAATAATTTATGGGCATATGACTTGCTTGGCTAGAAAGCCCCACAAATCTATGGGCATATGACTTGCTTAGTTAACAAGCCCCAAGAAGTATGATGTCCATTGTAGTCTTAACTAGTGGTATTTTTTTACTCTCGCCAACCGGGACAAGGATATCATAGATTAGTTAAAAACCTAAAGAAATAGAGATATGATTGTTTTTGGTATTTTTTTTCTCGTATCTTACATATTTTTGGTATATGTTGTGCTATTTTTGAAATTTTATGTGAATAGAAGTTTTATTAAGCAAAAATGATTTATTTCTATTTTATTGATAATTGGTAGTTTTAGGTATGGCTGCGTCTACTCCCATCCTTTCTCAATATTCTATGGAGAAACTCACTAGAGAAAACTTCCTTAAATGGAAACAAAACATCAACATTGTGTTGATTGGTGACAACTCCAAGTTCGTCATGAATGAGGACTCCCCGGAAGTTCTGGCTGAAGGAGCTACCAAGTATGTCAGGGATAAGTATGAGCATGGGCAGGTGGCTAACAACAAGGCACGGTACTACATGTTGACTAATATGGTCGACAATCTCAAGAAAAAGATGGAGAATGTCGACACGGCCCATGAAATCATGGATCAGCTCCAAGACATATTTGGTGCCAAGTCAGCGCAGACTCATTTTGAGGCCACCAAGAAATATGCCAATGCTCGGAAGGCACCGTCTCAACATGTTCACGATCATCTGATCAAAATGACAAACTACTTTCAAGAAGATGAACCGCATTGAGCAACAATAGATGAGGAAATTCAAGTCGGATTGATCCTCAACAGTCTCTCTCCAGCTTTGCTGTCGTTCACCACCAACTATGTGTTGAATGAACTCAACTATGGTCTGACGCAGCTTATGAACAAGCTTCAGACATTTGATTCTATCATGGGTGGACCTAGTAAGGGAGGAGAAAAGAAGACAACTACTACTGCTGCTGCTGATCCAGCTAAGGCTGAAGCTAACCTAGCTTGATCTTCGAAAGCTGGAAACAAGAGGAAAGGTGGACAAAAAGATAACCCCAAGCCTACAAAGGCTATAAAGATGAGTGCACAACCAAATGAACATATGCCTAAGGGGAAGAAAAAGAACAAGAAAGGTAAAGGTAAGTGTTTTCATTGCAAAGAGAAGGGGCATTGGAAACAGGATTGCCCCAAGTTTCTAGCAGCGAAAAACAAAGGTAATGATTATAGTTCATCTATCTTAGAAACATGTGTTTTAGAGAATGATAAATCCCTTTGGATTATTGATTCTGGATCTACTAACCATGTTTGTAACTCTTTACAACTTCTTGAATCATGGGAGGAAGTGGATGAAGGTGGCTTAAAGCTTAGAGTTGGGAACAGAGCGTTCGTTGCGGTCAAAGCTAGAGGAAGAGCTCATCTGACGTTTGGAAATGAATTTTTAATTTTGAAATATGTATTTTTTATTCTGAATTTTAGTAGAAATTTAATTTCAGTTTCCATGTTGCGATCAAAATGATTTGTTATGACTTTCACCAGTTTTAATATATCTATTTCTTTCAATGGATCACAATTGTGTATTGCATATTTGGAAAACAGGCTTTATATTCTGTGACCTAAGAAACTCCTCACTCTCAACAATGATTTATTCAAAGTAGCTAAACCTAGGACCAATAAACGTCAAAAGACCAATAACAATAACATGACGTATTTATGGCATTTGAGACCAGGTCATATTGGCTATGATAGAATTCAAAGACTTACAAAGGACGGACCTTTTAGAGAACTCACCTTAGGTGAATTACCTGTCTGTGAATCTTGTCTAGAAGGAAAACTGACCAAGCATCCATTCTCTGCAAAGGGTGATAGGGGAAAAGAACCACTTGGACTTGTTCATTCAGATGTTTGTGGACCTTTGAATGTACAAGCCAGGGGTGGTTTTAAGTATTTCATTACTTTCATTGACGATTACTCTCGATACTCATGTCTTTACCTATTGCATAGGAAATCAGAAACATTTTCAAAGTTTCAGGAATTCCTAGCAATGGCTCAGAACCAATTAGGTAAAACGTTAAAGACCTTCTGATATGATAGGGGTGGAGAATATTTGGATATGCAGTTCCAAGATCATTTAACTGAACTTGGGATTTTATCACAACTTACTGCCCCAGGCACTCCGGAACAAAATGGTGTAGCGGAATGCCGAAACAGAACTTTATTGGAAATGGTTAGATGCATGCTTAGTTACTCAACTCTACCAACTTCATTTTGGGGACATGCAATTGAAACCGCGAACGAAATTCTCAATGTCGTGTCATCTAAATCAATCCCCAAAACACCTTTAGAATGATGGAATGGTCATGAACCTAGTTTACGTCATTATAGAATCTAGGGGTTTCCCGCCCACGTCCTGAGGAAAAAGGAAGGAAAGCTAGAACCGCGAACTGAAGTTTGCATGTTTGTTTGCTATCCCAAAGGTACTCAGTGTGGACTTTTCTATAGTCATTCAGAAAAGAAATTGTTTAGTTTTTACCATGTTTAGTGCTATTTTTTAAACCAAAAATATTTTATACTTAATTTTTACCATGTTTTACACAAAATAAAGCATTTATAAAAATTAATGGCATAGAAAACACAACAAAATAACCTAAAATTGCTAATAATCACATAAAATTCAATATGATTCATAAAAACATGAAATCCATCCAATTACTCAACACATCATCTAATTAAATTTTTTAACATGTTCATACATGAAAATAAAGATTAACAAAGTCTCTGATACCAGTTGTTGGAAAAATTTATAGAGGTTCTTGTTTATTTTTATGTAAATCTTTTATTAAACATATTAATATAAGATAACCTAGAACATGTTTCTAAAATTGAATTCAAACAAAAATAATGATAAGAACACTTACATTATACGCAATGGAATGAATGAGTCATTCCTTCAATTTCTCTAACCCTTATATCCTTTATGTTGCATGGTATTACCAAGAAACTGAATCATTCTTCAATTTTCTTCACAGCCTTCCAAATTATGCTTAGAATCACCTAGACTAGGGTGGGCAATTCTCAACACATGAGACAGATACAAAGAGAAGAAGAGAGAAGAATATTGAGGCTTAGAAGAGGACTTATGTTGTAGAGAGAATCTAAAACCTACTAAATCTTCTTATTTTCAATCAGATAGTCGTTTTATAATCTTATTTCAACTCTCACTTAACATTCCTTTTATAGGCTCAATTAGGTCACTTATTTAATTAAAAAATCAATAAAATAATAGCCATTTTGAAGCCCTAAGTCGAAATTATCATGGGCTATAGGCCCGTGAAATTTCTCATTTGATTATAAGCTCATTGGACTTAAAATCAAGGCCTGTATTATTTTCTATTGATTTAATTAATTAAATCATTTATCAAATTAATTATTTATAATTTGAACCTTGATTTAAACTTATTTATTAATTTAGACACCAATTTGTCTTAATTAATAAATCTGCCATTATTTCTCTTTTCTAATCTAAATTACATAACTCTGTGAAACTATCCAAAATTGACTTGGTCAACTTTGATAATTAAATCAATTAATTGAGACTATCTAGATGATTTTATTCAAGGTACAGTGGGGACCATGGGCCTATGAAATCAAGCTCCAGTAAGTTATCATAAATCTAACAAATAAATTTGCTAACTTATTAATTCCTCGTGACTCCACTAAAGACTCGGAATTGCACTCTTGAATTCATATAATGCTCTATAATCAATATAGATACGTTATTAATTATCCATTGTTACAACCATAATTGTCACTCAATCCTCTATAGATAGTCTACAATGAGATGGGACTAAAATACCATTTTACCCCTCATTGTATTTTATCCTTAAAACACTTAGTTCCTTGTAAATGATATTTCAGTAAACTAATATTAATTACTGAAATGAGATCTCTATCATTTAGCACCTTGAACCAAACTAAATGGAAACCATCATTTTACTTCTTTATCAGAAGCTATAAATGTTCATATTTATGAGTAACACTCCCACTCAATTATACTACCGAGTTCCCAAGATGTAAGTATGGGCTAGTCCGTAAGGTAAGCTGGTAACGAAGAAGTCAAAGAACTCAAATAATATAATCTGTTAGAATACTAACCACTTAGAATTGAGATTGAATTGACATATGGCCAACTATATGATATGACTAGAATAGATAATAACAGTATGTTTACTTTTCCTATCTACTGTTAATATCGATCCAGTCCGATGTAACAAATACATCCGATCTTATCTACTTTGCTAATGTTCTGGAAAGAACATAACACTGTGATGTGTAAGTAGATCATATTGTAGATTAGCAAGTCAGTGTAAATCTTATGCACTGACTAATCTTATGACTTGTTGGTTTTTATAGATCAAATCAGAGATTATACGCAGCGGAACAACAATCAAAATTGTTAATTTGACCCCACAAGATTTCTAGATCTACTTCTTCACATACATATATATATATATTGAATCAAAGATATGAATAGAAAATTACCTCAAGTCCTTTCTTGCTGCTATCTATTTGTACGGCAAAAATCCTTATCTCACACCAAGATCTTCCAAATGTTCTCAGCACACAAAGAACGAGTGTGGGCTCGCTATACAAAAATAATAGGCAAAATCTATTTATCAGATGTTCTCAACACATGAGATCTGATAAAGTTTGGACCTAAGTTTGTGAAGAACAATGATCTATACTTGTATCACTGTTCTCTTTCTCTCAGAGAGATTTCACGATATATTTTCTATCCCTGAAAAGTATCGTTCTAAAAAATTGATATCCTATATTTAATATATCCAATATATTAAAAATAAAATCTTAGTTATTTTAAACAATTTGAAAATAACTAATGAGTTATAAGATTTTGTTTAAATAATAATATTTTAATCATATTATAATATCTCATTATTTATTTAATATTTAAATAACTAAAATTGTGAAACCAAGAAACTGCCATGAGCTTCTTATGCGTGTAGCACAGTGACTGTGCACTATGCTACACGTGTACCACATGCCAAGGAAGGCATGTGATTTTTCCCAATTTTTCTTATTATTTAAATACCAAAAATCCAAAAAATAAATTAATTCAAAATTAATTATATTTTTGTTAAATCAAATAATTAATTAATTACACATAATTATACAATAATTATGTTTAGTGCATAGAAAACTATTTTACTTATCAAATAAGTCATTTTGCCCATTTTTGTATTTATCTTTGTCAGTGTTTGTTTGAGCCATTTCGGGGACCATGGACCTATAACATTAAGCTCTAATAAATTGAAACTAAATAATTAAACTCTTTAATTTTAATAGTTCATTTATTAATTCTGATATTTCTCCACTATAAATTCAGAATTGCACTCTTTATGTTATAGATATACTTTTACAGAATTCTTATTCTAAGTTGTCCATTGATATAACTATCTTACAATAGTTCAACCCTCTAATTAATTAATTCATAAATTAGAATATAATAATTACCATTTTACCTTTCTAATTTACTTCTTATTCCTTAACTGCCATTAATTCACTAGTGAATAATTAATCTATAATCTAATTATAGATTTGAGCTCAAAATCATTCAGTTCCATAATTAACCCTTAAGGGAACTAATATACGATCCGTTAGGAAAGATTAGATTATGTATTGTTGATACATGTTCCCAGCCATCTATGATATTAATCTCCAAAACAAAAGTCATTAGCCTCATTCTATGAAGAGACCTTAACAAATGAATCAAAAGATTTAATAAACATGAAGTGGAGTTCATGAACACTCGGGATTGAGGTTGATCTATAAATGATCATCAGTTATGATATGAATTACAAGTATTTATTATTAAATGGTTTTTGGATAAAGACTTTTATTCATATCGGTCCATGTCATATATAATCATATTATATAAAGCACATTTACCGAGATGTCTTACCACATCAATAATCTGAATCTAGATTATTTGTATCAACATGGTACTCAGCAAACCGTACTTACAACCCCAATTAAAGAATTCCATAACTTCAATTTGTTGTTGTTGACTATTTTTATTCATTCATGTGATATTAATTCTCTCGTACTAATACAAGATCACATCTTCAATAATGAATATGAAAATTTTCTAATATTTACAAAATTATTCAAACAATAATTTAATAATCTATATATATAACAATAATAAACCATTGTATTTATTTATTCATCGAAATAATAAATGTCTTTTACATGCTTTTAGGACATACTCCTAACAGGACTAACTTATTTGGAACATATAGTCATATTTATATTCCACTGTGATTATATCACTATAAATATGATTAGCTATATGCTCGAGATTTCATAGAAGTTTATATTAAAAAATAATCATGAAAATAAAACATGTGGGCAAAGTGATTGACCAAGTCAAACAATGATTTCTATTCTTTTATTGATAATAAAATGAGACTACAAAGAAATTGGGTTTTAATTAGGGCATAAAACCCCAACAAGGTTGATACCATATTAGGTATCAAAGTTAGAAGAAATATGGATGGTTATGTCTTAGGTCAAGCTCATTATGTTGAGAAAATGGTTAACAAGTTTAGTCATATCAATATCGAAAAGGAAAACACACCCTTCGATTCAAGTCTAAAGCTTGAAAAGAATGAAGGGAGAGAGGTGGCTTATCTAGATTATATAAATACAATTGGGAGTTTGATGTACGCCGCACATTGTACTAGAGTGGCCATTGCATTTGTTGTTAGTAAAATAAGTTGGTTTACTAGCAACCCAAGTATCTTACATTAGAAGGTCGTGGAAAGAATATTTGGATACCTTAAAATGACGAAAGGGTTGTGCCTCCAATATTCTAAGGTTCCTAAGATACTTGATGGATATTTCGATGCAAGTTGGATAAACGATGTAGAAGATAATCTCTCCACAACTGGTTGGGTGTTCACCCTTGGTGGGGGTGAGGTTTCTTGGGGATCTAAGAAAAAAACATGTATATGCCATTCAACCATGGAGTCATAGTTTGTAGCTCTAGCAGCAACCGGCAAAGAGGCCGAGTGGCTTAGAAAATCTCATGTTGGAGATACCGAAAATCGCGGTTGATGTATTGAAGATTTCATTACATTGTGCTAATCAAGTCACTTTGATTAGAGCTTACAACAAGACATACAATGGGAAGTCTAGACATATAAGTCTAAGACATGATTATGTGAGGAAATTGATTGATAAGAGTATCATATCAATTTCATATGTGAAATATTGTGAGAACTTAGCGGATCTGTTTACCAAACCTCTTGGGAGAGATTTGGTTAGTTCCACAAATAGAGGGATAAGACTAAAAATCTTTGATAAATAGATTCCCCAATGATGGCAACCTAACTCAAACTTATATACATCAAGTGTAGAGTTCAATGGGTAAGAACAAGTCCTTATAACAGAATAGTTTCAACATTAACAACTTAAAAGTCTTGTCAAGAGTGAGTTAATGTTGGTTGCTTGTAACGCCCTGGATAGCCAAGACCGTTACACTGTGTGTTTATAAAGGTGCAAGACTTGCTAATCAAGTCATTTAATTCAAAATGTGTTACTGAAACTATAGTCGAACTAGGGTTAAAAGATTTTGGTCTCAAAAGTTCCATTTCTTATAAATAAACATTCTCTTTTTACATGGGATCCCAAAAGTAATAAGTTTAAGACCGTTTACAAAAGAATTAAGATTTAAATATAGATACTAGCCATTCTAATGCAAAACAGAAAGTTAAGCATTTCTCATCTTGTTCCACTCCTCGGTCGTGGCGGTCGAACAGCTGACAATGTACATTCAGCCCCGCAGCTCTCCATCTCAGGGTGGGTCCAACTTGCCTTTGCCTTTACCTGCACCACGTAGCACCCGTGAGCCAAGGCCCAACAAGAAAACACAATCACAGAGCATAATCATTCAACAGACATTCAGATAACTCATACCGCATAAGCATGTACTCAACAGTCTAAGCATTCATGTTAATCAAGTATTCAGCATACCAAGTATATCATTCCATATAAATAATCAATTCACATATGATAACTTGATGGAAAAACTCTTAGCAGGATCTTTATTTATTTTCATGCAATTTACATATTATCAAACAAACATGCAAATTCCTAGAACATGCTCCTATGAAATTGATACAAATACAGAGTAAAGTAAAAACTTACATTACGCAGTGGAACTGGAACAACTCCATCCTTCAATCTCTCTAACCCTTGATTCCTTTCTGTAGCAGAGTATTATCAAGAGAATGAACAAGATCAGCAACACAGTCTTCCTCGCCAAGCCTTTGATCAACCTAGAACTAGTGTGGGCTGGTTCTCAACACATGAGATAGAGATCTTGCAGAGAAGAAGAAGAGAGAGTTGCCAAGAAAGGTTAGACTGTCTAGGTTTTCACTTACCAATCAATTGAAACTCACTTGCTTCTGAAAACCCTAGATATCATATTCCTTATATAGGCAACTTAATGGGATTTATTTAAATTTAAATTAATTAAAAATTATAAACAAAAATAAAAGCCTTGGGCTGCCATAAATGGACTTGGACCCAATCTCTTTGTTTTGAATTTAAATCCCAACTAGGCCTAAATTCAAAAGCTTTTATTTTATTTTTTTTAATTAATTAATTAAATCCTTATTCAAATTAACTAATTATAATTTGAAACTTGATTTAATATTATTTATTTATATTGATACTAATTTATCAATATTAATAAATTTACCCAAAGATTCTCTTTTATTCTCTAAATCTCATATCTCTATAAATTTTCCAAAATTGACCTAGTCAACTTTAAAAATCCTAATTGATAATTAAATCAATTAATTGAGACATTCTAGATGATTTACTCAAAGGTGATGCCGGGACCATGGATCCATGAAATCAAGCTCCAACAAGTTACCGTGAATTTATTTACGAATAATTTTACTACCTTATTAATGCCTCGTGACTCCACTATAGACTCGGAATTGAACTCTTGAATTCATAGTATGTATTTTCAAAACCATAAATACGCTATCCATTGTTATAACCATTACAATCAGTCAACCATCTATCAATGACTTACTAACGAGCTGGGTGCAAATTACCGTTTTACCCCTCATCAGTATTTTATCCTTAACTCCCACTAAGTTCCTTATAAATGATATTTTCGTGAACTTAATCACAGAAATGAGATCTCAATCATTTAACCTTTTGAACAAAGCAATTAAGGAAATCATCTTTTCACTTCTCATACAGAAGTTGTAGATTTCGTATCTATGAATAATACTCCCACTCAATTACACTAATAAATCTCCAAGATGTAAGTATGGGCTAGACCGTAGGGTAAGCTGGTAACGAACAAGTCAAAAGATTTAAATAATATAATTAGCAGAATATTATCACTCAGAATTAAGATCGACTTAATATATGGTCAACGTTGTGACATTGATTAGATTTGATAATCAATCAATAATCAATATCTGTCCTAGTCCGATGTAACTAAATACATCCGATCTTATCTACTTGGTCGATGCCTTGGACAAGACATCACACCCTGAATGTGTAAGTAGATCATATCGTAGATTTCCTAATCAGTGAAAATCCAATGCACTGATTTAATCTTAGGACTCGTTCTTTTGAACATATAATTACAACTATAATCCACTGTGACCTAGTCACTATAATTGTAACTATCCATATGTTCAGGATTTTATAAATGTTTGTATTGTTTCAATAATCATGTAATAAAACAAGCAAGCAATACGGTTGTCAAACTAAATGATTTCTACTACTTTTATTGATAATATGAAATCGTGCTACATGTCCGACATGGTTTTATAAGGGCATAAAACCCAACCTAACTAGGGTTAACGCCCTTAGGTTGCACCCTCTATTTATCCCACTGACTTCGGCCCGCTTAAACCGAGCTCAGTGAATGTTAAGTTGTCCACAGCTACCAGTGGCCAAGCTGCGCCCTGTGTGCAAGTATTATTTACGGCACCCTTAGGCCATTTATCACATGTTCCATGGCATAATACCATCTATGACATCATACAGATATAGGGAGCTCTTAGTCCCATCACAAACGCATAACCGGGTGCAGTTTCCTTACTTTTAGATTCGCTAGCTTTGTACACCTAGTCACAGCCATAGATCAGAATCATCACCAACCCTCAAATCCAAAACCTATCCTCGAGACCAATCCCGAGCCCTCGGGAAGCCCTAATTCCACCAAATGGGGTGGTGGAATCAAACCCCGAACCCCCGGGCAAAAACCCTTGAAAATAACCCAAAAACCCCTTTCTAGAAACAAGGTAGTGCTACAGTGCTCTAAGGAGAGCGCTACAGACAGAGCCTAAAATTTCCCAGACCACATAGCCTAGCGCTACAGCGCCCAGTGACTAGGGCTGTAGCGCTAGTCACAGCACAACAAACCCTGCATTTTCCTCCTTCGATTTTCCCCGAGCCAAACCTTACCAAAACTCTTCCAAAATTCAAATAAACATAAAAACAAGCCTACCAACATCTCCAACTCACCCCACACATAACTCAATCACATGCACCCCAAATCAAGGAAATCACCATAGCTGAACCTTAAGCACAGAAACTCAATAAGAACAACAGATGAAACCATAGAAGTTGTAACGCCCTGGATAGCCAGGACCGCTACTCTGTGTGTTTATAAAGTGCCAGACTCGCTAATCAAGTCATTAAAGTAAAAACGTGTTATTGAAATAGTAGAGGAACTAGGGTTAAAAACGTTTTGGTCTCAAAAGATACATTTTCGTTACTAAACATTGTTTATGTACATGGGATCCCAAAAATGACAGTTTAAAAGCCATTTACAAAAGTTACAAAGTCTAAATACATTAACAGCCATACTAAGGCAAAATGAGCAGTTAGGTGATCTCTGTCCTGACACACTCCTCGATCATGGTGATCGAACGGCTGGTTATGTACACTTCACCTCGGAGCTCTCCACCTCAGGCCTGGTCCAACTTGCCCTTGCCTTTACCTGCACCACGTAGCACCCGTGAGCCAAGGCCCAGCAAGAACATACATCAATAATAGAGCATGCACATTTAGCTGTCGGGTCAATCTCACATATGACATCTCATAAACTTCAAGCATAGCAACAGTCAAGTATTTCATATACAAAGCATATCAATAATCAAGTATTTCATTTACAAAGCATATCAGCTCATATAACACAATGCACAGATGATAACCAGGGCTAGCGCTCACAAGCTGCTCCCTCTGTTATCCTTTCATTTCTGGCTCCCAGTGGCCAAATCGCGTCCCATGCGCTAAATTCATGAACGGTACTCTTAGACCGCTTATACGTGTCCCTTGGCATAATACCAACGATGACACAAAACAATTCTCGGGAGCACTTAGTCCCATCACAATCATACATTCGGGTGCAGTGTTCTTACCTTTCAATTCACTAGTTTTCGATGTCACGACACCTTGAGCACGATCCCACTCGAGCCCTAGCGCTTACCTAAACACAATCATGGTCAAAGTCAACATCAATCCTCAAGTTCAAAACCTAGCCCCCGGGATGTCCTAGTTCCACCAAAAAAGGTGGTGGAACCAAACCCCAAACCTTAGGTCAAAAACCCTTGCAAAATACCCCAAAATCCCCTACAGAAGGCAGGGTAGCGCTACAGCGCTCTTGGGAGGGCGCTATAGCGCTACAGACAGAACCAAAACCCTTCCAGCATATGGGCCTAGCGCTACAGCGCCCAAAGGCTAGCGCTGTAGCGCTAGTCACAGGCAGCCCAACACCAAAATTTCCCTTGTGCGATTTCTCTCGAGCCAACCTCAACCAAACCTCTTCCAACTCTTACCCAAACTTAAAAACAACCTCATGACCACACTCCACTCATCCCAAGCACCCTAAACATCTAAAACCCAAGCACATGCAATCACAAACTCAAAATTCACCATAGCCACCTCCAAACTTCAGAACTCAACACAAACCAGCTGAACACTAGAATTAGAGCTTAGAATTCATACCTTTGATAGAATTTCGCCCACAAGCTAACCCTAGGCACCCTTGGCTTGCTGCTCCTCAGCCCTAAGCTTGAATTCCCTAAAGTTCCATTCAATTCAACTCAAGTACCACAGCTTTAAACAAACCAGAAACAGAGAATGGATGAACTCTAGATTCTTACCTCAAGTATTGGTGAAACCCTGTTAAACCTCTGTCAACTCCTTAGTCTTAGATCAAGGTTCTTGATGTTTGGTTATCCCAGCTCTCCTCTAGGCTTTACTCCAGAAATTCTCCAGAAATAGGTGAAGGAAAGTGTAAACCGACTCAAGAAAATCTCTCTGTTTTCCCTCCTTCTTTTCCCTTCTTTTTCAGACCCTTTTGATATTCTATAAATCCCACTATCTTAAAACCTCAGTAGTACCCTTCCTTAAAAGTCAAATGACCTTTATGCCCTCACAGCTAACTCTAATCCTTTAGTCCTCTTAAGGGTATTTTAGTCATTTTGCCTAATTTCCGCTACTTCCTCGAATGTCTCTATTATTTCCCGCTTAGTTCCCAATACCTTACTAATCACCAATAGCCTTCCTCAATGTTACAATAATCTCCAGCTTATCCACTAAATTCCCATTTACACCCCTGAGCTCACCCCGAGCCGGGTATAAATCCCCGCTATGACTTTCACGCTACTTTGCTCACTAGGATCGTCTCGAGTCATAGATTACAGATATATCCACATAATAATGTGGTCTCAACAATTATCACATATATCAAAGCAGTTATGCCCATAATGGCTAAAATTACGATTATGCCCTTCTAACCTAATCTGGGCCTATATGCACACTAACACACATAGTCATGCATCTCAAGTACTCAAGTAATCATATAACATGCTTAAGTCATAATAATCACACATAATTCCCATCATGCCCTCCTGGCACACTAATCAAGGCCCTTAAGCCTTATTAGTGAATTTGGGTCGTTACAGAAATTGAACTAGAATTCCTTACCTTTGATGGATGAGCTCAACCTAGGTTATCCTCCTCACTAGCTTGGACTCCACCTCCTCAAAGCTTCAGCCTCAACTCCCTAAAATTCCCCACCAAAACTTAGCTCAAAATCCACAACAATACCAAGAACTAGAAGTTGAAAACTACCTTGAACCTTACCTCAAATGATGAGTATCCCCTGCTAATTCCTCAAACCAGACCAAAGACCTTAGCCTCAAGCTCCTGCCTAGACTCCCTCTGAGTTTTAGCTCCAAACTCCTTCAAGAAATTGAGAAAAGACCTCCAACTGAATGAGAGAGAGATAGACCCTTGATTCCCCTTTTCTTTTCCTTTTCTTCCTTTTCCTTCGGACTTCTAGCTCTTTCTACACAATCCATTAAGTATAAAACTTAATAATACTTATCCCTTATAAACCAAATGACTAATTTTCCCTCCCTTTATTCCTAAGCCTTTAATCAACCTAGGGGGATTTTGGTCATTCACCCAATTCCCGTTAATTCCTCGAGTGTCTCTAATGTTTACCGCTTACTTCCCAACACCTAACTAATCACCAACTATACTCCTCGTTATCAAAATAGACTTCCAATATATACTCTAAATTCCCAAAAATACCCCTAGGCTCGCCCCGAGCCGGGTATAAATCCCCGCCGTGACTTTTTCGCTAAATCGCTCACTAGGATCGTCTCGAGTCACATATTACAAATATATCCACATAATAATGTGGTCTCTGCAATTTATCACAAATATATACAATTATGCCCTCAACGGGCCAAAATTACGATTATGCCCTTCTAACCTAATCGGGGCCTACATGCATACTAATACACATAGTCATGCATCTCAGATATTCAAATAATCATATAACATGCTTTTAATCATTAAATCACATATAATCCAGTTATGCCCTCCCAGCACACTAATCAAGGCCCTTAAGCCTTATTAGTAAATTTGGGTCGTTACATTGCTACTGAGCATGAGGGTGAAGCCATAAGCTTTTAATGAAAATCACTTGAAGAGCAACAAGCATCTCTAAAGGCAGCAAAGATGTGTTAGGGTTTTATGCCCTAATTAAAACTCAATTTCTTCGTAATCTCATTTTATTATCAATAAAGAATATAAATTATTTTTTACTTGGTCAATCACTTTGCTCACACGTTTTATTTTCATGATTATTTGTTTAATATAAACTTCTATTAAATCCCGAGCATATAGCTAGTCATATTTATAGTGACATAATCACAGTGGAATATAAATATGATTATATGTTCAAGAATAAGTTAGTCCTAAGATATTTAGTGCACATGATTTACATTGACTTACCAATCTACGATGTGGTCTACTTACACATTGTAGTGTTATGTTCTTTCTAGAACATTAGCAAAGTAGATAAGATCGGATGTGTTTGTTACATCGGACTGGACTGATATTGACTTTAGATAGATAAGTAAATGTACCACTATTATCTAATAAATTCTTATCATAAAGTTGACCATATGTCAATTCAATCTCAATTTTGAATGGTTAGTATTCTAACTGATTGTATTATTCAAGTCCTTTAATTTGTTCGTTACCAGCTCACCCTATGGACTAGTACATACTTACTTCTTGGGGACTTGGTAGTATAATTGAGTGGGAGTGTTAATTATAGATATGGACATCTATAGCTTCTAGCAAGAAATGAAAACATGATCAACTTATAGCTTGGTTCAACGAGTTAAATGTTTGAGTACTCATTTCTGTGATTAAAGTTCACATAAATATCATTTACAAGGAACTTAGTGGTATTTAAGGATAAAATACAATGAGAGGTAAAATGGTAGTTTGTACCTGACTCAGTTGTAGATCATCTATAGAGGATTCAATGACAAATTATGGTTGTAACAATGGATAATGTATTTTCTTTAAGTGTAAAGCGTTCTATGAGTTCAAGAGTGAAATTCCGAGTCTATAGTGGAGTCACGAGGAATTAATAAGGTAGTGAAATTATTCGATAATAATTTTAAGGTAACTTAATGGAGCTTGATTTCATGGGTCCATGGTCCCCATAATGCCTTTGATTAAATCATCTAGATAGTCTTGATTAATTGCTTTAATTATCAATTAGGATTGTCAAAATTATTTTGTGTCAATTTTGGACAGTTTTACTAAGATGTGGAATTTAGAGAAGAAAAAAAAAATTTGTGCAAATATATTAATTATGAAAAATTGGTGTCAAATTGATAAATAGTATTAAATCAATTTTCAAATTATAATTAGTTTATTTGAATAAATAATTTAATTATTTAATTAATTATTATTTAAATATATTTATAATTATATATAAAGTTTTAAATAAAACCTTTGAGATTTCGTTTATTTCGAAATCAGTTTATATATTATATTTATTTATTTAATTAATTAATAAGGATTTGTTTTAATTATTTAATTAAATTGAATTAACCCTAAAGTGTTGTAATAAATAGGTTCTTAAGTCTAGGGTTTTGGAATCTGAAAAAAATGTTTTTGAAAAAGCAAAAACATAGACTCAAGAGACCTATTGTAGTTGCTCATATTCTCTCTTCTTCTCCATAATTTTCTTATCTCATGTGTTGAGAATTTTCCACTCTAGTCTAGGTGACCAAAGGTAATTGTGGAATACTGTGTAGTTTGAAGATCCAGTTCACTCTCTTGTCATTATTCTTCGCAGAAAGGAACAAGGGTTAGAGAGAGTGATGGAAGGAGTCTTAATATCCCTTGTATAAAAGTAAGATTCTTAAACTCTGTTATTTGATTTACTTAATCAATTTCATTAGAAACAGGTTTCTAGGTTTTTTATATGTTAATTTGTTTAATATATGAAACATACATGAAAACATTTATCATCCTGTAAAATGTATTCTCATCAAGATGTTGTAAGAATTTCACCTATGTGAACCTAGAGGTGGAGCCCCCTCTAAAGAGTGTATAAGTTATATCTCAGGATGGTTCATGAATGGATAAAGCACAAGATTAAAAATGCTAAGCACGAATAGTGGGAAATACATGAGTAATAAAATAGAGGTGTGTGAGACATCACTGGTTTTTATCACTAGGAATATTGGGTTCGATCTTTTAAGAATACCTTAGCATATCGGCAGAAGCTTTGTAGTGTTTTCACTAAGGTAAAGTTCAACCCAAAATGTATGCACTAATATCTTTTGGATAGAGAATTGAGGATGTATTTAGCCAAGTGGGAAAATGCTGTGATTGGTTAAATACATGGTGAAATTGATATGGCACGGAAAGGTGTAAAAACCATAACAATTTCACAAAAGTCAACATATGAGAGTTGAATTTCAGTATAGGCATTTATAAATCATCTTTTTGAGTCCAAAGTGTTTCTTTGGAGTATATGAGTGTAACACCCTGGATAGCCAAGACCGCTACACTGTGTATTTATAAAGGTGCGAGACTTGCTAATCAAGTCATTTAGTTAAAAATGTGTCACAGAAACCATTAATGTGCTAGGGTTAAAAGTTTTTGGTCTCTAAAAACACATTTTATATAATTAAACATTTTACACATGGGATCCCAAAAGAAACAGTGTTTAAAAGTCAGTTTACAAAAATGACAGTGTACAGACAACCGCTAGCCATTCTAAAGGCAAAATAGATGTTTATGGTTCTCCTATCCCTGTCTCCTCTCAACCGTGGCAACTGAGCAGCTGTTCATGTACATTCTGCTCCCAGAGCTCTCTAAGATAGGGCTAATCAAGCTTGCCCTTGCCTTTACCTGCACCACGAAGCACACATGAGCCAAGGCCCAGCAAGAAAACATAACATCATATAACGAGCAATGATAACAGTTGAATAACCCTTTAAGCATGATCATATACTT
Organism: Humulus lupulus; assembly: GCF_963169125.1. Taxonomy (NCBI): domain Eukaryota; kingdom Viridiplantae; phylum Streptophyta; class Magnoliopsida; order Rosales; family Cannabaceae; genus Humulus; species Humulus lupulus. The sequence continues at coordinate 48,102,541 of NC_084796.1, read as the reverse complement.
AACATATCACATTAATCACACAGCACATAGATACAATCAAAGATTCAGCCAATCAACACTCAACTATACAGTATGACTAATTCACCAACCAATAACAACAATCAAATCACATATTATTCAGGGTCGACACCTTAGGTCTGTAACGACCCAACTATTCTAGACCTTGGACCATTAATAAACTACTATGCACAGACACTAATCTTAAGAAAACATACATATGAAATAACCATAACTTTATTATAAACTGTAGAGCAAAGGTTAAATACATAAAAATGCAGTTAGGATATGGGATCCCATTGTTTCAAAAAATAAAATAGAACATAACTTAAATCTTAAAATTTGTTACAAAACAAATTTTGCGGAAAATACATATAAAACATAATTTTAAAAGACTTAAATAACTTCATCCTCGAATCGTTCGCTTAGTCCACCGATTTTCGTTCTCCCTCAATACACATTCCCAAGCTGCCAAGAACCTTCCCACCGCCATAACTATTTTCCTGCACATCTAAAAATAAAGGAATGAGCCTAATGCCCAGCAAGAAAAATCTACTACAAGCATGAAACATAATCATACACATAAACTATGCACATATATCATATGCTATAGCACATATCATAATTCTAACCCATGTACATGGTGACTATTGGGGTTTGCTAACTAAGCAACTATAAGCCTCAAACTACAATGAGGTTTGCTAGTTAAGCAACTATAAGCCCCAAAAACATAAGAGTGTTGGGGTTTGCTATATAACAACTATAAGCCCAAAACATAAAAGTGTTAGGGTTTGCTATATAACAACTATAAGCCCCAAAACATGCATATATTATAACACATAAAATCATACTATAACACTTTTTTATAAACATAGCACATATCACATAACAACTATCCTATTATCCTTACCAAAAATACCGGGATGTTGAACAAGGTCGGGATTTTGGAACACTCCTAAAAACTATTAATAGAGAGGTGAGTATTCTAAAAGAAGATAGAGGAAAAGAATGAACTAAACCATCAAGAAAATACTTACCAATGAGAACCTCAAGTTCAAAGAACTTAGATGCCTAATCAGAAATAAAGAATGCTGAGTTAGGAATTGAGTAGAGAAAAACTATAAAAACTAATGAAACAATACAAAAAGGAACTAGAATTAGGAATACCTTGAATGCTTCTATGACCGAACTACACCTCAAAATCGAAATATACTATAAACCTTACTTCCCAAGTGTTTATTAAGCTTATAATGATAAAGCTTATAACCCCAACCCAAGTGTTTAACACTCTAAAGTAAACCTAGCAGCTTGTATGCTCTAAACTCAGCTTGATGAATGAAGAAATGGCTGGGTACTAGGTCTTATTTATAGAGTTCAAGAATGAAAAGATATTCATTTAGCTTGACTAAAATAATGGCTTTTTAATTGAAAAACATTTGAATAATCGTTCAGCGGATGCTGAAGACTCGGTCAAAAAGATTCTGAACTTATCAAGAGGTTAAGGATTAAAATGAGCTCAGTTTCAAAATCATTTGAAAATGCAGCCCTAGAGTCAATATATCGCCTACCATAGGCGATATATCACCTGGGCTCATATGCCCGAGGGTCGTCGAGGTGGTCGTGCGAAGTTACGTGTTTTTCGTATCCCCGTGTGGCGATATATCACCCCCTAAAGCTGTGATATATTGCATACGCTGAAATATTATACACGTAATTGCACTTTTTAAGCCTAATTTAAATTGAGTAAACAGCCTTGACTAAGTCCTTTAACGATTTCAAAGTTGCTGGCAGACTCTAGGATTTTGAAATATTACTCTTAATAAACTTATTCCTCAAAAATACTTAATTTATCATTAAACAAACACATGACAAGTGTTAATATCTTATTGGGTCTATCTTAACCTTATAGTATAATAATTATCATCTTCATAATCAGTCATATTAATCAAACCTTAGGTTATAATTAATATTCTTAAACTATAGGTTAAACTTATAAAATCAACAAGTGTTGCTACGAGTGTCCAACTAAGTCCCGGCTTGAACAAAAATCCACAGTAATGAACATACTACAACTACTACTAGCTATTACTACTACTATCTAACTAGCTAAGTAAAGTTCTTGGACTCTACAATTCTCCCCTACTAGAAATAATTTTGTCCTCAAAATTTACTTACCAAATAATTCTGGATACTAGCCTTGCATGTCTTCCTCCAACTCCCACATTGCCTCCTGTTCAAAACTATTACTCCATAGGACTTTGACTATTGGAATACTCTTGGACCATAACTGCTTTATCCCTCTTTCTAGGATGCTAACTGGTCGCTCCTCGTAACTCAAGTCTTTCTGGAGTGCTATCATATCGTACTTGAGGACGTGAGATGGGTGTAACACATACTTGCGTAGCATTGAAATGTGGAACACGTTGTGGCTATCTACTAGGGCTAGTGGTAGGGCTAGTCTATATGCAACTGCTCCCACTTTGTCCAATATCTCAAAAGGACCTATAAATCGAGGACTAAGTTTGCCTTTCTTCCTAAACTGCTTCACACCTTTCATAGAAGATATCTTCAGGAAGACTTGATCTCTGACTTTGAATTCCACATCACGTCGCTTGGTATCCGCATAGTTTTTCTGACAGCTTTGAGCAGCAAGCATACGCTGTCTAATTAGCACTACTGCTTCTTGAGCTTTTCTAACAGCTTCGGGACCAAGAAGCTGCCTTTCTCCTACTTCGTCCCAATGCAACGGTGATCGGCGCCTTTTTCCATAAAGCAACTCATAAGGTTCCATGCCGATCGTTGACTGGTAGCTATTGTTGTAAGAGAACTCTATCAGCGGCAAGTACTTATTCCATGATCCTCCGAAATCAAGTACATAAGCGCGTAGCATATCCTCTAAAATCTGTATCGTACGCTCGAATTGTCCGTCTGTCTAAGGATGAAAAGTTGTACTAAGACTTAACTTAATACCCATGGCTTGCTGCAAACTTCCCCAAAATCTCGATGTAAACATCGATCCTCTATCCAACACTAGAGTCTTGGGGATTCCATGCAACCGTACTATCTCTTGGACATGTATGTCTGTGTACTGATCCACTGTGTATGAAGTCTTAACATGCAGGAAATGAGCGGACTTGATTAGTCAATCTATTACTACCAAAACTGCATCATGCTGCATGTTTGTTCGTGGAAAACCTATCAGGAAATCCATAGCTATATCGTCCCATTTCCATTCGGGTACGCTGAGCGGTTCCAATAAGCCTGCAAGCAGTTGATGTTCTGCTTTCACTTGCTGGTATTCTAGACACTTAGACACAAATTCCGCTATGTCCTTCTTCATCCCTGGCCACCAATAAATTGCCTTGATGTCGTGAGTCATCTTGGTCGACCCTGGGTGAACTGAGTACGGGGTACTGTGTGCTTCTTTAGAATCGTCATCTTAATCCCTTGATTATCTGGCACACATACCCAATCCTTATATCTCAATAATCCTTGACTTGATATTGAGAAATATGTGGTCTTGCCTTCTCTGACTGCATCCATATGTGTCACTAGTGTGTCGTCACGCCCTTGCCCAATCCGTATATCTTCTAGCAGATTTGATTGGATAGACAAGTTAGCCAGCTTGTCGATAACTACCTCTATTCCGGCATTGATCAGCTCTTGCTGCAGCGGCTTTTCTATTCCGGCTAGTGCTGCTAAACTTCCATAACTCTTCCTACTTAGTGCATCGGCAACTACATTTTCCTTTCCCGGGTGGTATAGGATTTCGCAGTCATAATCCCTCACTAGCTCTAACCACCTGCGCTACCTCATATTGAGCTCCTTCTGAGTGAAGAAGTACTTTAAACTTTTGTGGTCCGTATAAATCTCGCACCATTCTCCGTAAAGATAATGCCGCCAGATTTTCAACGCGAAGACCACTGCTGCCAACTCCATATCATGCGTTGGATAGCGTTGCTCGTACTCCTTTAGCTGTTGTGAGGCGTAGGCTATCACCTTGTCATTCTGCATCAGCACACAACCCATCCCTTGTTTCGATGCATCGCAGTAGACTACGAATTTATCGTTGGGTGTCGGTACACAGAGTACTGGTGCTGAGAACAGCTTGTCCTTAAGCAACTGGAAGCTTTCTTCACATATATCATTCTAGTTGAATCTTTGCTGTTTCCAGGTCAGGTTGGTGAGTGGAGTGGCTATCTTAGAAAAGCCCTCTATGAACCTCCTATAATAACCTGCTAATCCCAGAAAGCTTCTTACTTCAGATGCGTTCTTCGGTCTTGGCCAATCCTTCATGGCCTCTACCTTTGATGGGTCTACTACAACTCCTTTGGATATAATGTGCCTGAGGAACACCACTTGCGAAATCCAAAACTCACATTTCTTGAACTTGGCGTAGAGTTGATGCTCCTTTAGTCGTGACAAAATCAACCTCAAATGTTCCTCGTGCTCGACTTCGTCCTTGGAGTATACTAAGATGTCGTCGATGAATACTACGCCAAATTTATCTAAGTAGTCCTTGAAGACCCTATTCATCAAGTCCATAAACGCGACTGGTGCATTGGTAAGACCAAAAGACATAACTAAGAACTCGTAATGCCCATAACAAGTTCTAAAAGCTGTCTTAGGAATATCTTCTCCACGCACCTTAAGCTGATGGTACCCGGACCGTAAATCAATCTTTGAAAATACAGTCGCACCTCGTAGTTGATCAAACAAGTCATCAATTCGAGGTAGCGGATACTTATTCTTAATCGTTATCTTATTCAGCTCGCGGTAGTCTATGCACATCCGCATACTTCCGTCCTATTTCTTCACAAATAGAACCGGTGCTACCCATGGGGGATGGCTTGGCCTAATAAAACCCAAGTCTAGGAGTTCTTGCAGCTGCGTCTTTAACTCCTTGAGTTCCGTAGGTGCCATCCGTTATGGTGCCTTGGAGATAGGCTTGGTGCCCGGTACTAATTCTATCGTGAAGTCAATTTCTCGAGTCAGCGGCAACCCTGGAAAGTCATCAGGAAATACTTCTGGGAATTCTCTTACAATACAGACGTCTCCAACCTTAAGCGATGCTTCCTTACTTCCGTGATGCTGGCTAAGAATGCTTGACACCCTTTTTCTATCATTCTTTGGGCTTTGAGAGATGATATTAGCGATGTACGTAGTCCGGAAACCTGTCCCATGAAGCATAATTTCTGGTCGTCACGAGTCTCGACATCACCTTCTTGCGTTTGCAGCCCATGGTCGCGCCATGACGTGCTAGCCAGTCCATGCCTAGTATCATGTCGAAGTCCTTGATCTCCAGTTCTATCAGGTCTCCTTCTAGTTCTACGTCCTCAATCTTGATTGGTATGCCTCGTACTATCCGTGATGATAGAACTACTTTGCCCGAAGGCAACTCGGTTATAAACCTAATTCTAAATCTTTCACAAGGTTTGTCTAGTTTTTTTATCATTCCTAACGAGATATACAAATGAGTGACTCCCGAATCAAATAATACTGAACATATATTATTAAGGGTAGAAACCTGACCTGTGACCACCTTATTGTTAGCATCAACCTCTCCTTGGGTTAAGGCAAAAACCCTGGCAGGAACCATCTTATCTTCATTTTTCCCTTTTATCTTGAGCTAAGGACATTCTTTCTTTCGGTGTCCCTCTTGACCACAGTTGTGACATCCTTTGGTGTTTGCCCAACATTCCCCAGGATGTTTCCCTTGGCACTTAGCACATGGCGGGTACTTTACATAACCCGACCTACTTCCTCCATTATTTTTCCGTGCCCTTTTATCGTTGTCGGACTGTTTGTTGTCAGAATGCCTTCTTTTCTGACCGTTGTTGTTGTTGTTGCTGGACTGATTGTGGTTGTTCTGGTTGTTGTTCTGAATTGTTTGAGATTGACCCTGGTGTCTAGGCTCAGGCTTACTGGCTTCTTCCTTACTAACGTTAGCCTGCAGCCTTTCTACTTCTATTGTCGTCTCTAGAACGTCGACATAAGTAGTGTTTCCTGGGTTTGCTAGCTTAACCCCTAGCTCGATCTTTGGTCAAAGTCCTCTAACGAACTTAGACACCCTCAGATAGTCAGTTGGAACCATTTCTGGTGCAAACTTAGCCAAATGGTCGAACTACTGAGCATACTCTGCCACTGATAAACTTCCTTACTTCAGGCCAGCGAACTCCTCGACTCTTGAAGCGAGTACAGCCTAATTATAGTAATTTTTGTGGAACAGCTCCACAAATCGATTCCAAGTCATGATGGAAACATCATGCGTTTGCTAGACTAAGTCCCACCATATCCTGGCATCTTTCTTGAGCAAGGACAAAATGCAAGATATGCGGTTCGCGTTGCTGAGGTTCATGTGCGTCAGGAATGGCTCCACGTTTCTTAGCCACTCTTTTGCCTCGAAGGGGTATGTAGTCCCTTCAAAGTTCGGAGCGTGTTGCTTTCATAATCGCTCATAAACTGGCTCCATGTGATGTACTGGATACGGCGCATAATTCGCCATTGGCCATCCCCCATATGGACCAACTTGTTGGGGTGCTGAGGCCATTTGCTGCGGTTGTGGCTGCGGCGGAGGCGGGGGCTGAGTCTGGGGCTGAGCCTATTGTCACTGTTGCTGCAATAGTTCCTCGACTTGTTGTCACAATCTGGCGATCTCTGCAGTGTTGTCAACTGGCGGCAGCGGTGCATTGCGGCTGGCAGTAGCACGCACTCCCCTTCTACGAACTGGAGGGGCTTCATTGTTCACCGGAGCAGCATTGGAGGCGTTTCCGTTGGTGCGAGCAGATCTTCTGAGCGACATCACAGCAGAATTCTAACAGTTGAGAGAAACATGTCTGAACTTTACCCTAATAGGCTCTAAGGCAAAAACTTAATCTAAACAAACATAACTCGGACCTACTAATTATGACTTCTTATGAAAGTTATATAAGTCTTCTTTATTATTAGAGTGGGTTTCTATACTTAGAAAAATAAGCCATCTTTATTTTCTAAGTTTGTTTCTAATCATCCTATATGACTTAATTCTCAGGCTCGAAACTCATCTTTGTTCCAAAGTTAACCATATTGAGGGAGGGCTGGGATTAGTAAAATCGTTCCCACTACTATGGCCCCCTAACTCTCAATATAGAAACTTGGTTCATTGATTTGTATCCACCATCACCGAACTTAGTCATTATTTATTTTATTTATTATTTATTATGATTGAAAAAATCAAACTCATACATGTTAACAAAATAACATTGATATTAATTTGGAAAATAACGTTTTCACTATTTACAACCATAAAAGAAAACAAATTTAAAACAAACAATGAAACTAATTATTCTAAAAATCGGGATCTTCTACATCCGATCCTTCATCTAGCATATCATCATTTAACTCCTCATAGTCCTCAGTATCATGTGCCTCAAAATGCCCTCGAGGAAGGTTCGTAAAAATTCTATGCTTTTGCTCATTTGTAAACTGAAATTCCATTTTTGAAGTGAACCTAATTAAGAGAAAATTGTTGGATTAGCTTATACAGGATCTTTATTTATTTTCATGTATATCTAATATTAAACAAATTAATACGAGATAACCTAAAACATGTTTCTAAAATTGAATTCAAAGAGAAACAAAGAATAGAATACTTACAGTATACGCAGCGGAATTAAAGAGTTCTTCCTTCAGTTTCTCTAACTCTTGTATCCTCTTTGTCGCAGAGTATTATCAAGAAACTGAACCGATCTTCTATTTTCTTCACAATCTTCCAATGTATCCTTAGAACCACCTAGACTAGTGTGGGAAATTCTCAACACATGAGATAGATATAGAGAGAAGAAGAGAAAATAACAAAGAGGCTTAGAAAAGTACTTGTGTTTAGAGAGAATCTAAAACTATTAGAAAATCTTATTTGTGACTTATCAAACTTATGTTTTGACTTCTCTCTAAGCACTCCTTTTATAGACTCAATTAGGTCATTTAATTTAATTAAAAATTAATAAAATAATATCCATTTTGAAGCCCTAGGTCGAAATTATCATGGGCTATAGGCCCGTGAAATTTCCCATTTGATTATAAGCTCATTGGACTTAAAATCAAGGCCTGTATTATTTTCTATTGATTTAATTAATTAAATAATTATTCAAATCCTGTATCAAATTAATTATTTATAATTTGAACCTTGATTTAAATTTATTTATTAATTTAGATACCAATTTATCTTAATTAATAAATCTTCCATAATTTCTCTTTTCTTCTCAAAATTACACAACTCTGTGAAACTATCCAAAATTGACCTGGTCAACTTTGATAATTCTAATTGATAATTAAATCAATTAATTGAGACTATCTAGATGATTTTATCCATGGTACAATGGGGACCATGGGCCTATGAAATCAAGCTCCAATAAGTTATCATAAATCTAACAAATAAATTTACTAACTTATTAATTCCTCGTGACTCCACTATAGACTTGGAATTGCACTCTTGAATTCATAGAACACTCTATAACAAATATAGATACGCTATTAATTATCCATTGTTACAACCATAATTGTCACTCAATCCTCTATAGACGGTCTACAATGAGATAGGACTAAAATACCGTTTTACCCCTCATTGTATTTTATCCTTAATACACTTAGTTCCTTGTAAATGATATTTTAGTAAACTAATTTAATTACTGAAATGAGATCTCTATCATTTAACACCTTGAACCAAACTAAAAGGAAACCATCGTTTCACTTCTTCATCAGAAGCTATAGATGTTTATATCTATGATTAACACTCCCACTCAATTATACTACCGAGTTCCCAAGATGTAAGTATGGGCTAGTCCGTAAGGTAAGCTGGTAACGAACAAGTCAAAGAACTCAAATAATACAATCAGTTAGAATACTAACCACTCAGAACTGAGATTGAATTGACCTATGGTCAACTATATGATATGACTAGAATAGATAATAACGGTATGTTTACTTATCTTATCAACTGTCAATATCGGTCCTGTCTGATGTAACAAATACATCCGATCTTATCTACTTTGCTAATGTTCTGGAAAGAACATAACACTGTAATGTGTAAGTAGATCATATCGTAGATTGGAAAGTCAGTGTAAATCCGGTGCACTGACTAATCTTAGGACTAACTTATTTTGAACATATAATCATATTTATATTCCACTGTGATTACTTCACTATAAATAAGATTAGCTATATGCTTGGGATTTAATAGAAGTTTATATTAAACAAATAATCATGAAAATAAAACATGTGAGCAAAGTGATTGACCAAGTCAAAAAATGATTTCTATTCTTTTATTGATAATAAAATGAGATTACAAAGAATTTGGGTTTTGATTAGGGCATAAAACCCCAACAAAAATAATATCTCATTGCTACCGGCAATTCATCTTCATTATCCATTATTTCCCATATCTCCTCTAAGGCTGTTGTTATAGTATGATAATCTCTACATAGTCTAATTACTAAAACGTATTGCTCTGTTGCTCTCATAATGATTTGCTTAGATTCTTGGAGGTGACCTATTTCTCTGTGGAACAAAACCAGCCTCCGAGTAATTCTTTCTAACATTCCTACGGTGTTTTTCGGTTCTCTAATTCTCTTTAAAGCCTTAATGGCTCGGATATCCTCATAAGTTAATGCTCCGTTCATTCTTAACTGAAACATAAAGACTAAAATCATTAGCTATACATATAAGCATAATAACTATAACTTAAATACTTACTTGGCTGTCAAATTCGGAGCTTTGAGTGTGTGTATCGAGGAGAACTTCATGCAAATGAATCGTTGCTCTGATACCAACTGTAACGACCCAACTATTCTAGACCTTGGACCATTAATAAACTACTATACACAAACACTAATCTTAAGAAAACATACATATGAAATAACCATAACTTTATTATAAACTGTAGAGCAAAGGTTAAATACATAAAAATGCGGTTAGGATATGGGACCCCATTGTTTCGAAAATAAAATAGAACATAACTTAAATCTTAAAATTTGTTACAAAACAAATTTTGCGGAAAATACATATAAAACATAATTTTAAAAGACTTAAACAACTTCATCCTCGAATCGTTCACGCAATCCACCGATTTCCGTTCTCCCTCAATACACATTCCCAAGCTGCCAAGAACCTTCCCACCGCCATAACTATTTTCCTGCACATATAAAACATAAAGGAATGAGCCTAATGCCCAGCAAGAAAAATCTACTACAAGCATGAAACATAATCATACACATAAACTATGAACATATATCATATACTATAACACATATCATAATTCTAACCCATGTACATGGTGACTATTGGCGTTTACTAACTAAGCAACTATAAGCCTCAGACTACAATGAGGTTTGCTAGTTAAGCAACTATAAGCCCAAAAAACATAAAAGTGTTGGGGTTTGCTATATAACAACTATAAGCCAAAAACATAAAAGTGTTAGGGTTTGCTATATAACAACTATAAGCCCCAAAACATTCATATATTATAACACATAAAATCATACTATAACACTTTTATATAAACATAGCACATATCACATAAGAACTATCCTATTTTCCTTACCAAAAATATCGGGATGATGAACAAGGTCGGTATTTTGGAACACTCCTAAAAACCATTAATAAAGAGGTGAGTATTCTAAACAAAAAGAGATGAAAAGAATGAACTAAACCATCGAGAAAATACTTACCAATGAGAACCTAAAGTTCAAAGAACTTAGATGCCTAACCAGAAATTAAGAATACTGAGTTAGGAATTGAGTAGAGAAAAACTATAAAAACTAATGAAACAATACAAAAAGGAACTAGAATTAGGAATACATTGAATGCTTCTATGACCGAACTACACCTCGAAACCAAAATATACTATAAACCTTACTTCCCAAGTGTTTATTAAGCTTATAACCCCAACCCAAGTGTTTAACACTCTAAAGTAAACCTAGCAGCTTGTAGGCTCTGAACTCAGCTTGATGAATGAAGAAATGGTTGGGTACTAAGTCATATTTATAGAGTTCAAGAATGAAAAGATCTTCATTTAGCTTGAATAAAATAATGGCTTTTTAATTGAAAAACATTTGATTAATCGTTCAGCAGAGGCTGAAGACTCGGTCAAAAAGATTCTGGACTTATCAAGAGGTTAAGGATTAAAATGAGCTCAGTTTCAAAATCATTTGAAAATGCAGCCCTAGAACCGATATATCGCCTGGGCTCATATGCCCGAGGCTCGTCGAGGTGGTCATGCAAAGTTACGTGTTTTTCGTATCCCCGTGTGGTGATATATCGCCCTCTAGAGCTGCGATATATCAGTATATGCTGAAATATTATACACGTAATTACACTTTTTAAGCCTAATTTAAATTGAGTAAACAGCCTTGACTAAGTCCTTTAACGATTTCAAAGTTGCTGGCAGACTCTAGGATTTTCAAATATTACTCTTAATAAACTTATTCCTCAAAAATACTTAATTTCCCATTAAACATACACATGACAAGTGTTAATATCTTATTGGGTCTATCTAAACCTTATAGTATAATAATTATCATCTTCATAATCAGTCATATTAATCAAACCTTAGGTTATAATTAATATTTTTAAACTATAGGTTAAACTTATAAAATCTAAGTGTTGCTATGAGTGTCCAACTAAGTCTCGGCTTGAACCAAAATCCACAGTAATGAACATACTACAACTACTACTTGTTATTACTACTACTATCTAACTGGCTAAGTAAAGTTCTTGGACTCTACAAGGTCACACCCTAGATTTACCCCACTGACTCCAGCCCGCTTCAACTGAGCTCAGTGCATAATAATCTATCCTCAGCTACCAATGCCCAAGCCATGCCCAGTGCGCTAATGTAAACCTCGGCGCTCTTAGGCCGTTTGTTTACTATTTGCATGGCATGATACCATCCTCTATAATGCATACAGATCAGGGAACCCTTAGTCCCATAATAAATCCACTACCGGGTGTAGTTTTCTTACCTTTAATTTCTAAGTTTACTGATTACGAGCGACGCCTCTCGAGCATGATCCACTTCCTGAGCCCTAGCTTAATACCTAGTCACAACCAAGATAGAGAGTACCATTAATAATCACGTTAATATTTCTGAATGGAGTTCTAGATTCCAGGGCATCGAATTCCACCAAACACGGTGGTGGAATCGATCCTGAGCACCATAGGTTAGGTTCCCGTGCTTAAAACCTCAAAAAGACCAAAAATACCCTTAAGGGTGGCGGCCCTTAAAACCCATGCCGCAACCCACCCCTGAAACAGAGGCTAGGCCTCTCTGAAGATAGACACGCACTGTGGCCCTGCCTTGTGGCACCACGGCGCTTCCCCACTGCAGAGCCCCCTTGGCTCTTCTTCGCTTCGCAGGGCCGCGACACTCTAGAACGGAGCCACGGCCCAACCCTTCGTGCCTAGAAAATCCACCATTCCTAACATCCTAACCTTGCTCAAAACTACCCCAAAGCACCCTAATTCCAAAACCCATTAATCACAAGACTTCTAAGATGATTCTAGCAACATAATCCAACAAAACCCTAGCTTTAAAACTCATTAAAATCTCATTTCAATTTTTAAAACTCACATACTCAAGAACACTAAAACCAGTCATGCAAACTCAGAATTTAAACTCTAAATTATGAATTGAAGCTTACCTTCTTTGATGAACCACTTCCTTAACAATTTCTGAGCTAAAACCCAAGCTTTCAAGCCTCAATTCTGCCCTTCAACACCAAAGTTCATAAACACTTCAAAACCCAGCTATAACATAAAATTTTAATCACCATGCTTCAAGCTTATATCTTACCTTAGTTCCTGATTGAATCCTTAGCTGAACACTGGACTAATCCCTCCAAACTCCAGCCCATTCCACTGAATTCCCAGCTATAATCCTCAAGTTCTAGTAGTTTTCTTGAGAGAAATAAGAGAACGAAGAAAGGAGCAAAAAGGGTCGGTTTGGGTTTTTGTTCTACTATTTTCTATTTTACTTAGTCTAACCTTATTTGATTAAGTCAATTCTGAGGCTCGGGGTACCGGAAACGTCCCCGAGGGAAAAATGGTAAATTTCCCCAATATTCCCGCCTAAGCTTCCTAACCTCAAATATATCTCCAATTATTTATTTCCATAACCCAATAACCCAAATAATCATCGAATACTCGAAATACCCCTTGACTTGCTCCAAGTCAAGTATTAAGCCCCGTTGTGACTTTCCCGCTAACTAGCTTCCTAGGATCGCCTCAAGTCGCATGTTGCAGATTTACCCACATAATAATGTGGTTCTCAAAAATATAACATATAATCACATTCACATTCATATCACCATACAAGCATGCTTATCATATAATCACGCGTTAAATTAATAAATTCACACATAAGCCAATTATGCCTTCCTGGCACACTAATCAAGGCCCTTAAGCCATATTAGTGATTTTGGGTCGTTACAATGAGAGTACCTAAAAATTTTGGGAGTAGTTAGAGATGTTTTGAGACAAGCTTTGGAACATCAAAATAGAGGTGCCGACGAAGCATCACCTGGCGACATGTCGCACGACCAAGACATGGTAGAGACCAGGCAACACATCGCCTAGTGCCAGGTGACGCGTCACCTGGTCCGTCCATACGGGTTCGTCCAGTGACGTGTTTTTGGCTCGAAAATTCAAATCAATATGTTCTAATCCCATTGGTAGAGCCTAATGAGGTTCCTATACTATTTAAAGGGTTCATTTGAGTCAATTGGTGACTTGATCATTCACCTCTCTCTCTCTCTCTCTAGCTTTCAAGATTACTATTTTTCTCTAAGATCTTTATGAAGAAAGCTTGACTTGTATGAAGGATAAAGGCTTGTGAATCACAATATCATTCCATTGTAGTATCTTCAAGAAATTCCAAGGAGAAGGCTAGGAATAGAGATTTTTGGACAACAAATCTTCACTTGTGTCAAGCCTTATAACTTTTGTTTTTCACATAAAATCATAACTTTGTGATTTTTTGTTTGAAGGTTGTTCTTCAAGAAAGGTCAACTCTACACTTGATTCTTTTGAGTTTATGTAATTTTTGATGATCTACCTATGGAGTCAGATTATTTGTTGTTTATGCTTTGAGTTGTAATAAAAAATGAGGTTGATTAAGCCTAATCTTCAATAGGCAACTCATCACCTGCATGGTGGCGAAGCGTTGCCTGGGTGCAAGAGACACGTTGCTTGGGCTATCCGTACAGTGACGTGTTTTAGGCTCCAAAATTCAAAAGCAAATGATTTCATCTCGTTGGTTGAGACTAATGAGATTTCTTATACTATTTAAGGGGTTCATTTGAGTTTTTGGTGGATTGATCACTCACATCTCTCTCTCTCTAGTTGTCAAGATTACTAGTTTTCTCCAAGATCTTCTTCAAGAAAGTTTGACTTGCATGAAGATTCAAGGCTTGTAAATCCCAATCTCATTCCATTGTAGTAGCTTCAAGCAATCTCAAAGGGGAGGCTATGAATAGAGATTTTTGGACAACAAATTTCAATTTGTGTCAAGCCTTTGTAACAACTATTGATTCACATGAAATCGTGGGTTTTCTACAAAAACGTCTATTCTTTCTCTTGATCTAATTTTTGTTATTCTTTTATTAAATCCATGGTTATATTGTGATTAAATGTTTCTAAATTCATTATCAAGATTTGCATTCATACTTTGAATATGGTTCTTGATTAGTCTCTAAGGTTTATAATAATGAGTTATTCCCATTATTTATTATTGATTTATAAAGTTTAAGCCATAAATCCAAAACATAAATTAAACAATTTTTTTTTGGAATGATGACTTGAACATTATATTCGCTTATTTTGTATCACTTAAGTCCCCAAACTTACTAAATTGTATCACATAAATCATTTTAGTTTGAAAATTGATTATAGAATGTGCAACATATAACAATTTATAACCCATCAGAATGTAATTTATGACCCAGTTAATATTTTTTTTAATTAATTTGGTCTTAAATCACTTTCTGTATTGCATTCTATAAATTATTTTCCAACAGAAATGACTTATGCTATATACATTTAGTAAGTTTGGGGACCAAAGTAATACTTTTAAGAAATATTGATGACCTCTCCTGATATAAACCCCCAAAAGAAAATAATTATTTTTTTATTGATGTTATTCTAGCTTTTATTCTGTATATCATTTTCAAATTTTACATGAATAAAGGAGTGAAATGAACTTAGACACAATCATGCACTAAGTTCTTTTTCAATCTATCCAAAAATAAGCAATTTTTGTTCTATCATTATTGATTTTCACAGCTGACCGAATCCTCCCTGAATTTAGGGAAGGTATTTTCTTTTGATCTTAATTGTTCAGGATCTTTACCTTTACCTGGTCGATTTCTTCAGCTATAAAGTGCGAACCTTCAAGCACTCGAAGGACATACCTCTTAGAGAATATTGAGGGTATTTTTAGATAACCAAAAGAGTGTCATATGAGAGTGTTGTTTATTTATGTGAGGATGAGTGTAGCATCTTAGTCTATTGTTAGTAAAGCTACATTGCACGGTGTGCTTTTTGTTAAAGTTTTCTTCGGGAGAAGAATTTGAAAGTCTTGTTTCGAAGGGATTTAAGCAACAACTTCGAGAGAAATTTGACAACACAACATGAAAAGGAGTTCAAGTATTTGAGGTGCAGAAAAGGTGATTAGAAGACAATGCTCAAGCTTCTGGCAATAGAATAGAGGTAGTCTATCTTTGCATAAAATAATTATATTTTGTGCCATTGTTCTCTTACTAATCATGTTTCTTTTCTGGGTGTGGCCCTATGGGCAAGGGATCAAATCATGTAAAAAAATTGTCTGTCGTTTAAACTTTTTGTTATTCACATTTTTAACTGTTGCACTCTATAAACAATCTAGTCAATCCTCTTAGATTTTTGACCAATCAGATTGTTAATTAATGAGTCAACTTTTTCAGTTTCCGCATTAAGTAAAAAATTGTAGGATTAATCACTTGGTAATACCTTAAAAATAGAACTTTCATGATGAATCTAGGGTCGAAATTATCTTTAAATATAAAGTTTGGGAGTTTTTGGGTTGAAATAATTTAGCCAAATAAAGTGGGTCGATTACATGAGAAAAACACAAAGGAAATCACGATCTGCAATTTCTGGAAACATCGTCAGGCACGACCGTGCTAGTTGTCAAGAAACTAGATTATGCCTCATTTTGTTAGATTCGTTCGGGTTGTTGAGGTTTTGGTTAAGGGTGTTCTGTTTGGCGATTTTAGGACTCTCCTAAGGACACTCTAAGGTTGATTGGGTCTTAGGAAGGATAAGATTTGGTTCATGACCTTTGGTTTAAGTTAAGAGTCTCTAAAATATGTTTGTTTTCATGTTTTGGAGTTAAGACTCAACAATGCACCTAAAAGGGGGTGATTGCGTTGTTGCTGGACTTGAGTTAAACAGAATGAATACCTGCACACAGGGTGTACGCTCAACGTACTTAAGTATGATTGTATCATGTATACGATAGTGTGTCACATGTTATAAATGTTGTGCGTGGTTATGTTATGTTATGAATGTTATGTTATATGTTGAATGTATGTTTGGCATGCTTATGATTAATTAGTGCTCAATTGCACACCCTCCAGAACAACACTAGTAAATGGCTAGAACGGAACCATTAATACGTATTATGATTGTATTATGTTACACTATGATATGCTATGATATATTTTATTATGCTTTGACTATGTTATGATACGATATGATATGTTATGGAACTCTATATTGTGAAGGTATTGATTATGGACGGTATATGATTTAGGTTGTGATAATTTGAACTAGTGCTAATGTATGTTTTATGCTTTGGCTTTGGGGATTGTGTCCTATATAACTCTTCTTGCTGGGCGTTAGCTCACAGGTACTATGTGTTGTAGGTAAGGACAGAAGTCTAGGTTAATGAGGTGATGAGTTAAAGCAGGTTCAATCAAATGTCTGCATGTCATGGTTTGCTGACCTGAGGGTTCAGGGTTGCCTACTTATGTATTGTTTTAAAGTCTTTAAACCTTGATTTTCGCGTTGAGTCTTAAAGCTTGTATTTTACTTACGTTATGTCAGATTTAAAATGCATAAAAGATTATTTATTTTAAATGACGAGATCTCAAGTTGCATATTTTGAAAAAGGGTTTAATTCTTGTTTGTTTTAAAATAATAATAGTAATTGTTTTGTTTTCCTAAAAAAATTCATGTGAATGTTAATTTACTTAAATATGGAATATTTAGTAAATTAATTAATTTTAAGTCGGGTCGTTACATTCATAGTGGATCTATGTTTAATGATACATGGTAATTGTGATTTGGGTTAGGGTTGTTATTTATGTTATTACTAATGTATAGGCATCCTATGATCCATATTGATAGTTTATAAGGGTTAGAAACATGTTAGGGTTTGATATCTGGGTTGAAATTTTATGAAAAATTTGTAACTGGGTTCAACTAGTTGACCGACTTAGGTCAGTAGAGTGAATTTTAGTAGAATTGTGTCGAATGGGATCTTAAGGATTTAAGGTTGTGGTTTGGGAATTTTGGGACTTCCGTAGGAGAACTTTGGGGTTAGTATAAAATCATACCTAAAATTATATGCGCCACGTGGATACTTAACAAACAGTTAACAGTGAGTACTAATGGTTGCAACACAATTGTAGATTTAGGTATTGCTGCAAAAAAATTGGTATTATATTGTAACTTTTGAAAAGATTTGGGTATTATCGTTGCCATTTAGGCTAATAAAAATGTGTCACATGGATACTTAACAGACAGTTAACGGTGAGTACTAACAATTGCACTAAACTTGTAGATTGTATTATTACCGTAAAAAAAATTGAGTATTAAATTGTAACTTTTGAAAAATTTGGGTATTATCACCGCCAATATCTCTTAAATTTTATACTAAATTTAACAGTATATTTTAATTTTGCATCGAAGATATACTTATATGTTTAACAAATAATAACATCTTAAACTAATTACAACAACCAACCTAACTAATTCCAACAAAATGTGAAAATATATGTTTTTGGCCTCTTACATTTGTTGATAAAAATAAAAGTCGGTCAATGATAAAAAAAATTGTATATGTACTTGCTCAATGATTTTATCTAGGCTTAAATGTGAGGCCCATAGGTGTGCCTCTAGCTGCATAGCATACATAGTTTGAGTTTGAGCCCACCTTTTAAAGTGTGCCAAAACAAAGTGTCCTTCATTGTTAAATAATGCTATTAGAATAGGCCTATGAACAGGGACTCCTTAGGCTATATACAAAGGGAAATTTGAGTATTTATGCATAATGTCGGTGCATATATTAAAAAAAAATCATTCCTTAACATCATTCTAAAATAATGCTAGTATTTGTTTGGTTTCCAAAAATATCCTTATCATTTTTTTAGCCTCCATCCGTCTTCTCTCTCAAGGTACCTTTATTCTTTGGACACCATCCATCCATCCCTTATCAATTAAGATACTAATTTATGCATTTCGAATAGATCTGTACATGATTTTTTTATTTTTTTTTTGTAATTTTTTTCACAATCTTTTAGATCTGAAACGTAAAAATTTGCAGAAAACTCGATAGACCTCGATGTACCTCGATGTCCAGCTCGATGGGCCCTTAAAAATCATGATTTTCAAGAAAAAATCATCTGCTTCGATAGGCCTCGATGCAAATAATTGCAATTTTTAAAAAGTACATAACTTTTCACTTGGGTGTCCATTTGAGGTGATTTTTTTTAATTTGGGTATTTTCTTGAGATCTACACGTCTGGGATGTGTACACACACATTTGGGAAGTTGAAAGTTTGAAAACATACCCAACTTTGAAAATATAAGGGTATTATTTTGAACTTTGGTATGTTTTCAAGCTTTCAACTTCCCAAATGTGTGTGTACACATCTTAGATGTATAGATCTCAAGAAAATACCCAAATTAAAAAAAATCACCTCAAACGGACACCCCAGTGAAAAATTATGCACTTTCTATGAATTGCATCGAGGTATGTCGAGGCTTATCGAGGTGGTATCGAGGCATATGGTTTCTTTCATGAAAATCATGATTTTTAATATATACCTTGATAGAACTCGATGTACCTCGATGCACAGCTCGATAGGCTCTTAAAAATCATGATTTTCAAGAAGAAAAAAAACCATCTGCATCAATAGGCCTCGATAGACCTTGATAGGTCTCGATGCAAATCAATGCAATTGATAGAAATTGCATAACTTTTCACTCGAGTGTCTGTTTGAGGTGATTTTTTTTTTAATTTGGGTATTTTCTTGAGATCTACACATTTGGGATATGTAAACACACATTTTGGAAGTTGAAAGTTTGAAAACATACCAAATTTTGAAAATATAAGGGTATTATTTTTTAACTTTGGTGTGTTTTCAAGCTTTCAACTTCCAAAATGTATGTGTAAACATATTAGATGTGTAGATCTCAAGAAAATACCCAAATTAAAAAAAACACCTCAAACGGACACTCGAGTGAAAAGTTATGCACTTTCTATTAATTGCATTGATTTACATCAAGACCTATCGAGGCCAATCGAGATCTATCGAGGCCTATCGAGATCTATCGAGGCAAGTGGTTTTTTTCATGGAAATCATGATTTTTAAGGCCCCATCAAGCTGGGCATCGAGGTACATCGAGGTTTATCGAGGTATATCTTAAAAATCATGATTTTCATGAAAAAAAAAATCATATGTCTTGATAACTCTACGATTTAGAGTTATTTTTATATCTTTAAACTTGATTTTTGAACCAAACAAAAGAGTAATGAGTTTTTATTTCTTGTAATTGCGTTCAATTTAGTGTATCTGTGTAGTAAGGGACCTTGTGTTCGTATTGTCATATGTTTGAGTGATTTATGTAATTTATTGTATGTGCTAAGCAGGAAAGGAAGCTGAAATAGGTGATCGGGAACTTTGGAATCAAAAAGGGAACAACAAGTCTGAAAAATGCATGTTGCTGTTCTATCATTGCTGTAACGACTACCACGTAGCAATTGGCAGAACCCAGGAAGGAAACGTGACTACTTTCCAGTTGGATTTAATGAGACATAATAGGCGTTGAGGTGGCCAGAATTTTGTACAACTAAGTCAGCTGGATGGCGTGGCAGAATAGAGGGGCAAGATAGACTTTGACTTTCTAATTAGGGTAAAGCAAGTACCCTAAAAGGAGGGGGGCAGCCGAAAAGGAAGGGGAGGACCCATTTATTGAAGAAAAATCTAACCATTCTACAGAGAAGTACACAGAGAGAAAAAGGAGGACGAAAATAGAAGAAAGGAGTACCAAAAAGAGGAGAAGAAGGCAGACGCACTAAGGGGGACTTGAGCTCACCAACTCATCTCTCTCTCTAATCTTTCCCTCTCATTTTGTATTAATTTTCTATCTAGTTTTTCTGCTCAAGCTCTATGGAACTTCTACTTTCTGGTTATGTGTTTGTAATTTCAGTTATGAACTAAGTTTTTAAGAGATTTGGGTGGTTATGAACCCTTTGTATGAAGTAATATTTTGAATGCATGGTTAGAGTAATTATATCATTGTTCAATTAAATGTGCTGGAATGTTGATTGAATGTTATGTACTGGCCATATTTAACATTTATTAAGCTGGATCTAACTTGGAAAAGTAAAACCCAGCTTAACCCATTTAATTGATGCAAGAACTTGCCTAGTTTTAGGTAATTTTGAGTAGTGGAATAGGAATATTTTTGCTGCCTTGTATAACTGGAGATTTGGTGCTTGTTGGATTGTTTATAACCTGATTTAATGCAGGAATGTGTTGAGGGGGTTATAGATAATATACTGTAAGTTTTGGGAAAAAACTTGCTGGGCATTTATGAAATCTGTTAACTCTGACATAATTGCTGAACCATTGCTGTAACAACTGGAACGAAACAGAGGGGAATTAACCACCCAGATCCATTTTCTCACATCTGAAATTTACGCAGAATTACTTCATTTGGTCTCTAATTTTTAGTTTAATTAAATTTGAATATTTACATTTAATTCCAGAATTAATCACTCAATTATTCTCTTGAATGGGTTACTTTATTTTAAATTGTTTTTAGTTGATATTGCGTTTATTTAGTTTAAAAGTCCCTGTGGAGACGAACTTTGATACTTTATCACTGTATTACTTGTTTGTGACTGTGTATACTTGCGCATATTTTAATCGTTAGAATTTTCACAACATGTCTCGATACCACATCGATAAGCCTCGACATACCTCGATGCAATTCATAGAAAGTGCATAATTTTTCACTGGGTGTCCGTTTGAGGTGATTTTTTTTTTTTTGAATTTGGGTATTTTCTTGAGATCTACACATCTAAGATGTGTACACACACATTTGGGAAGTTGAAAGCTTGAAAACACACCAAAGTTCAAAATAATACCCTTATATTTTCAAAGTTTGGTATGTTTTCAAACTTTTAACTTCCTAAATGTGTGTGTACACATCCCAAACGTGTAGATCTCAAGAAAATACCCAAATTTAAAACAAAATCACCTCAAACGGACACCCGAGTGAAAAGTTATGCATTTTTTATTAATTGCAATTATTTGCATTGAGGCCTATCGAGGTCTATCGAAGCCTATCGAGGCATCGAGGTCTTGAAAATCATGATTTTTAAAGGCCCATCGAGCTGGGCATCGAGGTACATCGAGGTCTATCGAGGTTTATCGAGTTTTCTTAAAATTTTTACGTTTCAGATCTAAAAAATTGTGAAAAAAATTACAAAAAAATCATGCACAGATCTATTCGAAATGCATAAATTAGTATCTTAATTGATAAGAAATGGATGGATGGTGTCCAAAGAATAAAGGTGACTCGAGAGAGAAGGCAAATAGAGGCTAAAAAAATGATAATGGTATTTTTGGAAACCAAACAAATACTAGCATTATTGTGGAATGATGTTAAAGAATAATATATTTTTTATACATGCACCTACAATATCCATAAATACCCGAATTTCCCTATATAAAAATGTGAACCATCATCCATGCCTTCATCAAGGTGACATCATCATAATACATGTCACTCTTCACTCTTAAAATTCAACGAATACAAGCATCTCACCAATTTCATCGAAATTTCCCCTTTGCCGTCCTATTGGCAAAAATCCAAGCACTTTCAACTAGAACCATTGGGCTTTAACGTATTAAATATGGAAAGTAAAGGAGAAGACAATTAAGTCTTGCCATTTATTTGTTTTGAATTTTCCAATCATAAAGCAGTGCCACTGAGGCTTGGATGCACTTTCTTATAATGGTAAATTTCCTTGTGGTCCCCAAACTTGTATTTTCTTTACAAGTTGGCCCTAATTATGTCTTTAGTTACAAGCATTGGTCTTGTTTTCCATCGAAAACTAGTCAAAAGAACAGAGAAATTTACGTCTAATACTGTTTTTTACAGTTCTTGATAAAAAAAATATATTTTTTTTTACATTTTTTATTACTTTTTTTAACGTATAATGATGTTAGTATATGTGGGGTATATGTATGGTTGATTTTTGATAAATGTTGTGTATATGGGAGGTATATTTTAGGAATTATTTTTTTAACAAAAAATACGTATTTTTACTATATTTTTTAAATAACAAAAATTCATGAACTGTAAAAATGTCATAAAAATATAAAAAAAATGCATTTTTTTAAAAAAAAAATATTAAAAAAAGGATATTAGTAGCGACAATATCTAAAAAAAAATTCAAAAATTGCAATTTAATATACAATTTTTTTTTTGCAGAAATAATACTTAAATCTATAATTTTGGTACATCTGTTAGCATTCGCCGTTAACTACCCGTTAAATATCTACATGACACATTTTTATTAGTCTAATTGGCGGCGATAATACCAAAATCTTTTCAAAAGATACTTTAATACCCATTTTTTGGGTAATACATAAATCTATAATTTTGATGCAACTGTTAGTACTCACCGTTAATTGCCCGTTAAGTATTCATGTGACACATGGATTTTGGGATGATTTTAGACTAAATTCTTTAAATATTTTAAAAATAATTTTAAATTTTAAAATATCTAAAACGTTATTAAAAGCTAATTAATAATATGGATTTTGAAATGATTTTGAGTTTCAATTTTAATTTGGGCGATTTCAAATTTACAAATTTTAGTTTTATTAATTAGTTTCTAATAATCTTTTATATTTTTTAAAATTTTAAATAATTTTTATAGTATTTAAAAAATTTAGGGATATTGGTGGCGATAATACACAAATTATTTATAAAGTTACACTTTAATACATAAATTTACTAGTATAAAAATGTGTCACGTGGATACTTAACGGTGAGTAATAACAGTTGTACCAAAAATATAAATTTAGGAATTATTACAGCAAAAAAAAATATTTTGATATTATCGTCACCAATATCCCTTAAAAGAATAAGCTTATATTTAATTAAAAGAGAAATATAATGGAATGAAAATTCATAAAAATTTTATTGATTTATTTTTATTTGGTCAGTTTTAAAGTATAGAAATGACAATTTTAATAGAAATTTAAATAGAATGCATCTTCTACTTTCTTTAGAAAATAGTAAAAAGATTACTTTATTTATTTGTTTTTTAAATCATTACATGCTACATTAATGATATAAGCATTAATAGTAGAGAATTATGTCCATGATCAATCCCCAATATGTAGGCCTCCAACTGGACAACTGCTTAACAGAGGTAGTGCATTTTTTTGCATAACTTTGAAAGAAAAGTGTCGAATCTTGTCACAACGAGAGATTTACAACCACTAACTTTGGGGGACAAAAATAAACCATCAACATTTAGGATACCAAAGAATACCACCTACAAGTAGGTACAATATACACATTCACATAATATACATATTTATACATACAAAGATTGGGGGTTTCTACCTTGGCAACCCAAGGCCCAATCACTTGATCTACAGGTGGTTAAGGGTGTGATTGGTAGGGGATTCAAAAACAGTTTTATCATTTTCAGATTTTAAAAAATGAAAACAGCAATGAAAACTTGATTGGTACACTTGTTTTAGAAAATAAAAAAAACCATTTTTGAAAACTAAGTTAAAATCCTTCAGCAAAAGAGAAAACAACAAATTGTTGTTTTCTTTCTATTCTATAGATTTTAAATTTTAAAAACACTCAACCATTCAAGATCTCAAAAATTTATAATTTATTTTTAAATTCAATATTTTCAAATCATTTGATTTGAAAATAATTTTCTAAAATTATATTTTTGAATTAACTACCAATTAGCCCTTTAATGTTTTCAGTATAATCTTACTATTTAAAAAAAATAAAAAAATTCTTGCTAATTTTCTTTTATTTTTCTTATAGTCTTGATTTTTTTTCTTTTGTCATTTTTACAAGTCAATCTACTTTTTAAAATTTTTATCTATATAAATTTAGTAAAATAATTAATTATAAAATTATATAACAGAATATAATTTAATTCTAATTTACAATATATTTGCTAAAAAAAATCATTGATCAAATAAAAATTACAACAAATAAATAAAAAAATATTTTCACTTCAATTATTATTATACCAAAAATAAAAAATATATATATATATTACATATTCAATTTTTAGATTTTCTACCAAAAAATTATTCAATTTTATAAAACTAAAAAATAGTTAACGGACAATACATTCAATCACATTTTCATAAACATATTTTCAGACACTAAATCTAGATTATTTTTTCAGAATCATACTTTTTCAAAATACAATTTTTAAATCACTAATCAATCATGTCCTAAAAAAATATAACTTTAATATAAAAAAAAAATCAAAGTTAATGACAATGCAATATTGTTATGAATTTAATTAATGCACTATTATTAAATTTTAATTTATCAATATAATTAAATTTTACTTTCAGCTAAACCAATCACATATTCAGTTTTTGTTATATTTTCAAATTTAATCTCAATCACAGATTCAGTTTTTTAAAACTCAAAAACAGTTTACTGACATTAAACCAATCACATTTTCAGAAACATGTTTTCAGTCACTAAATTCAGATTTTCATTTCAGAATCCCACTTTTCAAAAATACAGTTTTTTAATCGCGAATCAATCAGACCCTAAAAGACTACTTAATTGTACAAAACATGTTTATTTACTTTTTTATTATGAAAAACAAATAAAAAAGAAGTTCAATTGGCTTTCAATGGTTTTTTTTGTTTAAGATTTAGGGTAAAACAACCTTTTTTTTTTTAAAGAGTAAATTATAATGAATAGTCTTTTAACAAATAAATTAAATAAAATAGTAAAAATCATTTCACTTTCAACTATAAAATTCGAGGCGTTAAAAGAGTAAAACCTTTTAGTCTCGTTAAATAGTTGTGACATTAGAAAGTTCTTTAAGGATTCAAACGCAAAAACTAAAAGGTTTTGGCCCAATAGGCAATATATACAAAGGAAACATATAATAAGAATTACGTTCTTATAATGTTATTCTCTTTTAACTCTTATTGCTTCATTCCAAAGTTCAACAAACCCTTTACTTCTCAGAGTTCCAAACCATGAATCTCTCTATGTTCTCTCTTTTCCTAGCTTACATGAACCGTTTCAACAGCAGTAAGAGCAGCAATGCAAAGGTCCAACCCAGAGCGATCTCAAAAACCTCACAAAAGAGTCTTCAAACGGTGCCTTCAACTATGGCAGAGACATGGGCCACGCTGAGCTCAACCATAGCCAGCATCATGTTTGCTTGGGCCATAGTTTGCCAGTACTCTCCATACGAAGTCCGCCACTTAATCGACAAGTTCAAGAAAAGACTCAAAGACTACCTCAACCCTTACATTCAAATTTCGATCCATGAATTCACTGGCGACCGCATGAAACGTAGTGAAGGTTACAACTTGGTTGAAGCTTACTTGAGCTGCAACACTTCCCGTAGTGCTAAGAGACTCAGAGCCGACCTTGAGACTGATGGAGAGAGCTTGGTTTTGAGCATGGATGACTATGAGAAAATCACAGATGAGTTTCAAGGTGTTCAAGTTTGGTGGGGTTTGGGAAAGATATCTGCATCTTCAAGGTCTAATTATGCTGAGCAAGGAAAGAGGTATTACAAGCTCACTTTTCACAAAAAGCATAGAGAGTTGGTGACCAAGTCTTATTTGGACCATGTTATGAAGCAAGGGAAGGAAATAAGAACGAGGAATCGGCAGAGGAGGCTTTATACTAATTGCGCTAATTCTATTAAGATGTCGAGTGGTATGTGGAGTCACATACCGTTTGATCACAAGGCGAGTTTCGAAACCATGGGGTTGGATTATGCGAAGAAAAAGGAGATTGTTGAGGACTTGCTGGCCTTTAGTATGAACAAAGAGTTTTATGAGAGAGCTGGGAAGGCTTGGAAGAGAGGGTACTTGCTTTATGGCCCACCGGGGACAGGGAAGTCGACCATGATTGCAGCAATGGCGAATTTGCTTAACTATGATGTGTATGATCTGGAGCTGACTGCAGTGAAGGACAACACTGATCTTAGGAGGCTTTTGATTGAGACTACTAGTAAGTCTATAATTGTTATAGAGGATATTGATTGCTCTCTTGATCTTACTGGTCAGAGGAAGGAGAAGAAGGTAGAGAAATCTTGTTTGGTAGATGAGAAAGAGACAGAGAAAGAGAAGGAAAAGCCTAAAAGGGAAAAGAAGCCAAAAGAGGAAGGCAACAGTGGCAGAGTCACTCTCTCAGGGCTTCTTAATTTCATAGATGGGATTTGGTCTGCTTGTGGGACTGAGAGGTTGATTGTGTTTACTACAAATCATATAGAAAAGTTGGACCCTGCTTTGATAAGAAGGGGTCGAATGGACATGCATATTAAGCTTTCCTATTGCAGCTTTGAAGGGTTCAAAGTTCTTGCAAAGAACTATTTGAACCTTGAAAACCATCAAATGTTTGATAGAATTGAGAGTTTGATTGGAGAAACTAAGATGACTCCAGCTGATGTTTCTGAGAATCTCATGCCTAAATCGCCACATGATGATCCAGAGAAATATCTTTTAAACTTGATTAAGGCTCTTGAGGAAGCCAAGGAAGCAGCAGCTAAGAAGAAAGACAAGAAGTCAAAAGAGATTGAGCCAGCCAAGAAAGAGGAAGTTTTATCTCAAGATAGTTTGGACATTGAAAAAACAGAATGAGTTAAGGAAGTCATAATTGTTAAGTGTACGGAATATGTAGTAGGAAGTTCAGCAGGAAACAATATCTGATAGCCAGAGTCCTATTTCATAGTTAATGTAATGACTTTCTTTTCATCTCAAATGTCCTACTTGGAAAATTAGCCTTATTCCAATGTTGGAAAATTGCAGCATACTACTTTAGAAGCAGCCCATAGGTACATATCTTAAGAGAAAGTTGATTAAAACATCCAAAGTTATCAATGGGAACCCTACACAGCTATGGCTTACTAGGTTTAGACAAAATATAAGAAATAAAGATATGGGCAAGGCTTTTTATTTATTTTATTTTTTTCATCTTGAAAAAGCCACCAGTTCCACCAGGACGACCTAACAAAAAAGATATTATTGCGAATGTGAAAAAGCAAGTTCAATAATGTAAGATGACATCATGAATTATGTCATGCTTATAACATAACATTAGACAATTTTCAGAAAAATCCTTTAATTTTTTTAATAGCAACAGGTTTAGAGCTTTTGGTTTACATTGAGAGGCAGTCGGCAGATGTCTTTATTCATAATATTTATATTTCTCACAGAACATGAAAAAAAACATTTTTGCACCTTTGCTGAGAGCTGAAGGAAGCACAAGCACTTATCATCCCAAGTCATTTCTTTCCATGTAGTTTCATGCACCAATGTAAAACATACACAAAGATTTGTATATTTATATATGCATATTTGTCCCCATCTGGATTAATATTTGTTTATTTGCTTATGAAGACCTTTTTACTTTTACTTTGCATTCTACTTCACCAGGTTATCTACTCTTGTTTTACTCGATGAAGTATTTTGGACTCAAACCCTTTGCTGTCTAATGCTACTTTCTACTTTAATGCTTACAAATAAGAATAGACAGAACAAATGAAAGTTTAACACGACGAAGATTCAGATAATAAGGTAGGCAGATTAATGTTAAAGGTTAAAGGGCAATGATCAACTTACATGACATACTGTTATTGGTGTAATTAAGTATCGGATCCCATATATATTGATTTAAAATATATATGTTGGGCATAATACTAAATTACATCAATCAAGATAGTGTTGGCGATCATAGTGTCCTATAATAACATTCTAGATAGAACATTAAGATTTATGAGTTTTATCTCAAAACTAATTAATAATGAGTGGAGTAATCCATAATTAATATCCTCACACAAATATTCTCAAATCTCTCCTTTCATTTTCAGCAAATATCCATTATTTATTTTCACTTTTCTTCACTTCCACTCTTCTACATTGTATTCCCTTTGTTCTTTCAATTCACATGTTATCATCTTTCTCTGTTTCTTTTTTTTTTAAATTTGATTCACGTGAGAATGTCTCATGTCAGTATCCAAGTCCTAACCATGAGTTCATAGGTCAGTAATTTGACTTTGAAGCTGATCTAAGCTCCACCAGCAAATCTAATAATAATACTGCCGAGAGACTCAGAGGCTCAGAGCAGTGATGGGAACAAAACATAGCAACTTGGTTTTGAGCCTAGATGACAACGAAATAGTACCTGATAATTTTGATGGTGTGGAAGAGTTTTTTTTAAAGTTGCCAAAAGATGAGTCACCAACAATGTATTGACTAAAAAGTATTCAAATCATGTGATGCAGGAAGTCATGGAGATCAGAAGGGAAAATAGACAAAGAAGGCTTTACAGTAACTAGCTATTATGCTTGGATCTTACTGATCAGAGGAAGAAGAAATATGATAAAAATGAAAAAGGAAGACATAAAAGAAGAAAACAACAAAAACAAGATCACTATTCCAGCGATTTTTTTCGATTTCGATAGGCTTTTGGTCCTTGTGGGGTGAAAGGATGATAGTTTTTACATTTGACTACTAATTGTGTTGAAAAGTTGGACCTCCTTTGATAAGAAGGGGCCTTATGGACACGCATATAGAGCTTTCTTATTGAAGTTACAGTTCAAGTATTCGTTATTGTGAATCTTGCATACAAAATGTAACGTGATTTACATGTTGCAAAATACATGATTTTATATAAACTCAATAAAATTATAATAAAAGTTGATAACGAGCGACGACTGTTTTATTCAATGAAAGAAAGAAAATATGTTAATTGGTCAAATACTAGCAATTCACTCAACGACCATTCATCAGTATTAAGAGAGTTCGTTAACAAGTTGTTAGAATTTGTGGTTATTTACAGCTGTAAGAATCTAACAGGTTCAGTTTATGCATTTTCTCTATAAATACATGAAAGAAAAGAGCTCACGTTGAGCTTTCATCAAATTCATCTTCTTCTTCTTTATATTCTTCCATTTTTCTAACTGGTATCAGAGTTTTTTTGACATACGTCCATGGCGGTTCTTGATTCAACAAGTGATGCTCACCCACTCACCTGTCCATTTTCTCTAGTTCCGTTGGCACTCAAGCTTGATCGAAACAATTTCGCTCGCTGGCGTTCACTGGTTCTTCCCACTGTGAGAGCACATGACTTGGAGGGTTTCCTTCTTGGCACAACTTACTGTCCAACTTGGAATATTTCTCTTCCTTCTTCTTCTTCTTCTTCTTCTTCTTGGGAAATTGTTTGGGTCAAACTCAAAAGCTCGTCTTCTTCAACTTAAATTTCAGCTTCAATCTGTCCAAAATGGTTCTGACTATACATGACTATTTCCAGAAAATGCTTTCTATTGCTGAAAATCTTGCTGTTGCTAATCAAATGATCTCTGATGAGGATCTTCTTCTCTACATTCTTGGTGGCCTTGGCAGTGAATGTGAACCAGTCATTGCCAACCTTATACACAGGCCTGATTCTGTGTCACTTCCTGAAGCACAATTTTTGCTCAAAAATCAGGAAATGCGTCTACAACAAAATCAGTCTTTGTCCTCAATTGATCTAAACTCAAACTATGGTCCTAATACTAATTCTGGTTCAATCTCAAAACATCAATCAGGTGGTTCCAATGGTGGTGGTGAACTTTGTCCAATGTGTCAAATTTGTGGTCGTGTTGGTCACCTTGCCTTTCGGTGTTACTCTCGTTTTGATCCAAATGTGTTCTAGGCCATTTTAAATGACTACAAAGGGAAGGAACAGAAATAATGTCACTGACAATAGTCTTCTTAGTGTCTGAAGCGTTTTACTCATGGTAATAATGTCTATGCTAAATTTCGTCATGACCACTGTTTTTTTTTTTATGGCAAGTGCCTCAACAAAGGCACGAGAAAGGACTATATTAAAAAAGAGAGTTCAGTATAACTTAAACCCAAACAAGCATCCGACTACATTACACCAACCGAAAACAACTAAAAGAGAAAGAAAGATAGCTGAAAGATAACAGAAACTAAACCGCCGCTACTATCCCTGACTGTGCTTGAAACCAAAATTGCTCCCACTGCAACAGATAGTGGAGTTTACAGTCTTGGACTTTCCTACAAAGTTCGTTAGGAGGCCTTTCCCAATTCTATCTGGTTCTAGTTGGCCTTCCAACTTGTTGATTCTAGCCCACTTTGCTAGATTGTGTACTGCGTAGTTGGCAGTTCTAGGAATGAAAATTATTTCCCACAGCTGAAGCTCTTTCACTGCATCTCCAAACTGAGCAGCTAGATCTCTGACCTGCACGTCTACCTCCGAATTTCATTTCTGCTGTAACACTCTGACAAAAATTTTGCAGTCTGATTGGAAGATTACTGCAGTGAGTCCCCAGTGTTTTGCCCACTTAGCAGCCTTTGCCAAAGCTACAGTTTCTCCAATGAAAGGGTTCGTGATTGGAGCTCTTTCCACATGGGCATGTGTTACCTTCCCTTTGTCATCACGGAAGAGCATTGCCACGACCGAATGGTCTGCACTGATAGAGATATCAGTATTGCACGCAGTCCAGCCAGAGGGAGGTGGGAGCCATTCACCATTCTGTGTCATGCCATGGTCATTGTCTGCTTGACTTTCCTGCAATCTAAAATTTAGTCGTGAGATTAGACTCGTGATACTTGAACAATGGCCTCCATGTATCACTTCATTCCTCTCACGCCAAATAACCTCCATGATGATCGTTGATCCTTCTAAAAAATTAGTGAAGCTGAGATTATTACGAGGCCTGTGGGTGTCTTCTTTAAACCATCTCAACCAATCTTGCCAATTTATTATGCTATAACCCACAGTTCTAACGCTCCATTGAGAAGCATACCACACTGCAGTAGCAAATCTGCACTCCAAAAAAAGATGTGTAGTAGTCTCTACATCCTCCTCACACAAAGGGCATAGAAGGGTGTCCATCTGTCCATAGTGATTTAGCTTTTGTCTTGTGAGAAGCACGTCCGAGAGAACCTGCCACCATAGGAGCTTTAATCTGTTATGAAGCTTTGCTCCCCAAATCCATTTCCAACAGTCCGAATAGTCTGGGGTCGCTTGGTCCTTCGTAATTAGTCTGTAGGCAAACTTGATGGAGAAGATGCCATTATTTTCCTTAGTCCACATCCACCCATCACCTCTCCCCTTGAGTTAGAACAATGTTGAGGCTCCTTTTAGCATCATCAGCCTGGAACTAATTCCTTACCATCTCCTCTACCCAATGGTTATGCTTGATAAAGTGTTTTGCCCAGATGACGCCATAAGTGGCATCTCTAGTGGGATCCGGCTTCATATTCTCACCACCTGGCACCCATGGATGGAACAAAATGGAAGTTGTTGCACCATTCCCAGTCTTTCTGCATATTCCCTGGTTCAGATGCTCCCTAACCTTAAGAATGGCTCTCCACATTACAAAATCTCCCTTTTTAGGCACCAAATCCAGAAAATCAGCCCTTTTACCATATTTGCTCTTCATAGTGGTGCTCCATAGGCTCGAATTATCTGTCGATGCCTTCCATTCCCATTTAGTGAGGAAAGCTTTGTTCATAGCTTCTGTGAGTCTAAATCCCAGTCCTTCTTCCACTTTTGATCTACAAAGGCTATTCCAAGAGATTGTGTGTATTTTCCTTTTTCCACCGGAATCTCCCCACCAAATTGTCTCAGGGCTTTATCAATATTTCTGGAGGTTGTAACAGGAATGACATCTGATGCAGCCCCATAGTTTGCAATTGACGACCCCACCGATTGGATGAGGCATACTTCGCCTGCTTTGGACAATAGCCTTGTTTTCCATCCTTAGATTCTATTCAGGACCTTGTATACTAAAAAAGAAAGGTCTTCCATCCTCTTTCTTGATTTGAACAAAGGTATCCTCACATATTTCGCGTCTTTCTTCATTCTTTTCATAGACAGTAAGTTTGCAATTCGGATTGCCTTGGCTCCTAGAAACCCCTTGGAGAAGAAAACCGTAGATTTTTGGTAGTTTATCACCTGTCCTGACCAAGAACTGTACTTCTGCACAATGTTTAAAAAAGTGGTTTTGAGTGTAAGGCAGAAAAAAAACGCACTGAGGCATGCGCCTTGCTTAGCAGAGGTGAGGCGTACGCCTCACTACAGTGAGGCACTGAGTTGAGAGGCGGGTGAGGCAGGCGGAATTTGACTAAGGCGTGCGCCTCAGGGGTAATGGGTTGATTTATGCCAAAAAGACCCAAAATAAAAATCTTGTATAAATAGGCCCAAAAAAACCTTATTAAAACTTATTTTAAACTTATGATTTGTCAAGCAATGATGAATTGGAATATGATTTCTAAATCATCGTCCCATTGCTACTAAAGTTTGTTCTAGAATAGTAGAATCTAGGATTCTAGTTCTAGAAATAAAAGTTTACTTTATTTTAGAAATTTAGATAATTTATGAGATATTTATGTTTGAGTTTTATGATACATTTTATGTTATGTTTGAGTTTTATGACATTTTTTATTCTATGTTTGAGTTTTATAAGACGCATTATGTTATAAAAATATTTTTTTAATTAAATATTTGAGGCGTAAAAGCGGTATTTTAAACATTGCTTCTGCAGGCATTCCATGAATGCAGAGGCCTCCTTCATTGCAGCTCTACCAAATAGGATCACATCGTCAACAAACATGATATGGTTTATCACAGGTCCGTGTATGTTTAACTTGAATCCCTTAATCTATCCCTCTTCCTCTTTCCTCAAAATGAGTCTAGAAAGGATGTCCGCTACAAAGATAAAAAGGGAAGGTGAAAGTGGGTCGCCTTGTCTTAGGCCACAACCAGGTTCAAAGCTGCCCGAACTCAGCATCAGATTCATCTTACTAACAGAAATACATCGCTTTATCCATTCAATGAACTCCGAGCCAAAACCCCTCAGTTGAAGAACTTTTAGAATGAACTCCCAATCCAGCCCATAATAAGCTTTCTCCATATCCAGTTTTATCATCATATAGCCCTTATTTCCCTTCCTCTTGCCCATAGATTGAACTATTTCTCTAGCCACCATAGTGTTTTCTGCAATGAAACTACCTTTGACAAACGCCGCCTGTGGTGGAGCAATGAGTTTTGGTAGTAGGCACTGAAGTCGTCCTGCTTGGATCTTGGATATGAATTTATAGGACACACTGCACAACGCAATGGGTCTATAATCATTCACCGTAGATGTTGTTTCTCTTTGGGGAATAAGAATGAAATTTGTGCCATTGATCACCTCAAGGAGCTCTTTCGCTGTGAAGAAGTGTTTGATCATTTCGAGGACATCAATTTTAATCATTGGCCAATGTTGAACATAGAAAGAAACTGACATTCCGTCAGACCCAGGAGCCTTGTCTTTTACCATGGTTCTTATTGTACTCCAAATCTCTTCTTCCAAAGAAATCTCATCGAGGCGGTTCACCTCCTCTTCTGTAATCTCCTTGAGATTGAAGCCGCTAAGCTCATGAGGGGATTGCAAATTCTGCCTTTTATATATTTCCTTGAAACGTTGTAGGAAAACATCAGCGATCTCCTTTGGTTCTTTTATCCAAGTGTTGGAATCCACTTTGAGTTGTTGAATATGGCTGTGTCGTCTTCTAATAATAGTGGATGCCATAAAGAACTTGGAGCACTTGTCTCCTTCTTTCAGCCAACGGACCCTTGATTTCTATCTCCAATGGACTTCCTCTCTGGGACCCTTGATTTCTGTCTCCAATGGACTTCCTCTCTCGACAGACCCACATTTAGAAGACTTCTTGCCATTTCGCAATCTAAGACATTTTGAGGGTTAGATAGCTCAACCCTTTCTAACCTAATTCTTGCCTCCTCAACCTGTTTTGAGACCTCCCTGAATTGCACTTTATTCCTGTGAGCTAACTCTACTCTAGTTCTCTTCAGTTTTGGATGGAGGTTGACCTTTCGATTGGTGCTCAGTTGCTTACTCCACGCACCTTTGACTACCCAGTAGCAGCGAGGATCCCTTGCACACATATTCTCATATTTAAATTGTTTTCGCCTACAGTTCGTTCCTCCAATTGTATCAAGCAAAATGGGGCAATGATCCGACACCGCCGCCGTAAGATTCTTGACCACCGCACTTGGGAAAAGGAGACGCTAGTGAATTGATCCAAGTGCCCTGTCTAGTTTTGCCTTCTTCATTGCGGTCCTAGCTGCTCGGTATCCATTTTCTTATGCCAAGTGAATGGGTTGCCCGTGCACCCCAGATCAACAATTCTCGTTCTTGCTACCATCCTCCTCAGATCAAAGGAGTATCTAGATGAGTTACCCGGTCTGGAATAGTTGATACATTCATCATCCCTCAATGTCCCATTTAAGTCTCCAATTAACACAATTGGGTCATCAGAGGCTAAAATTTTGTTGCCCGTATTTCTTCAGAACTCCTCCTTGTCTTTATAGGCAGGGGACCATAGATGCTAAAAAGTTTATGCACAAGTTGTTGGAATTTATTCTCATCTAACCTTGTCTCAAATAGAATCAACATCTCTGGCTGAGATTGACAGACTATCTCCTTGAGCTATGGAATTGTCGCCGTCTGCCCGAACCCACAACAATTCCAAGATAGTAGTCTCATGGTGACCGTGGAGATTTTTCTTGGCAAGTCTCCAAAGCCCCAGACCAAAAAACGTGAGTTTCTTACTTTCCCTTTTCATCATTGTCTTTGCTTCTGTCCGGTTGTGGCGTCTCCTCAGTGATATCCACGATTTCACAACCTCGGGGTTATTCCTTCATACCAAGATGAATTTGTTAGAAGGTCAACTCGGATATCAATGAGTTGGCTCTCCCACCAGCCTCTGACCTTCCTAACAAAGTCTGATTTTGTCTTCTTCTTCGACACATCTTTCTTAGCTGAGAGGCAACAGGCTCTCTTTGAGTTCCTTCCCATTGGCATCGAAAAAGAAGGTTCATTATAATGTTGCTTCTGGGGTTGACCCCCTCTTTTGGGCGTTGGAGTTGCATCTGCCGACCCTGGGGAGAAGACGATAGGCAACTCATCATGGTTTCCCTTTTCTTCTCCCTGATTCTCACCAAAAGCAGTACTCTTTGGCTTCACACTGCTTGGTGTCTCGTCAGAGTCACTTTGAGATTCTGGTTGGCTTAATGGTTTTGGCCCCAAGAAGAAACCATCATAGACCTTTCATTTCCGCGGGCCATGCTCATTATCTTGGTCCCTAAAGTCTTCAATAGAATTGATTGGGTCGAAAATGGCTGGTTCTCTATGATACTTATCCACTGTAAGGCCCCCCTGAGTGGATCAAAACAATGGACCCAGCATTCCTTGGATGGTCACTCCATTTGTTGGGCTTGGGATCCATAAAATCTCTGGACCATCCGGTTGACAAACATGGCCCTTTCGACTGGATCCCTTCTAAGGGGAGGTCGCATCTGTGATCGACATATTTTGGAGTTTTTCCATAATAGGAAATTTCTTTTGCTCCATTGGCCTTGTCGTTGAAGCAGGTTCCACTTCTACTAAGGATGTACTCTCCTGTACCTTGTCACCACCCTCTTTCCTTTGTGTTGGTTGTCCTTCCTGAGCAGAATTTGAATTAAGCCTTGATTGTTACAGGTCCTCAGTCTTGATGAAGGACAGGAGTTAAGAGGCAGATTCTTCTTCATGGGAAGCTTAGACATGGTATGTATCAACTTGATCTTTCTATGGGATTTCGTGAGTACTTTTGACCTATGGCATCGTAGATTGGGTCACTCATCTGAAAAAGTGTTTTATTCTGCTTCTTGATGGACTGTTATTTTTTTTCCATTGCAACTGATGATGTGAAGTTTTGTTCTCTTATCAATATGACAAAAGTCTCATTGTTAATCATTTCCACCATCTATGAATAAAAGTAGCTTTCTTTTGAAAATTGTTAAATCTGATTTATTGAGACCTGCTCCGGTACTTTCTACTGAAGGATATCACTATTATATTAGCTTTGTTGCTGATTTTACACGATTCACGGGAATTAATCCCTTTCAGTTAGTAGTGTTTATTGAAGCGTTTTTTTTATATAGAAAACTTGAGTGCCCACAAACCGACTTGTGAGGTGAATTTAGAAGTATGATTTCATTTATTCAAAAGGGAATTCAACAGAGACATCCTTGTCCTCAAACTAATGCTCATGCGTTGAGCCAATTTTTTTCTTTTATTTTTTCTCTTAAAATCTAAGATCCAAATATAGGGCTAAAGTTTTGATGGAATGCTTTCTCTTCTGTTGTATACTTGATTAACAGACTATGAACATCCCTACTACAATACAAATTTCTTTTTAAAGTGGTTTTTCATAGGCTACCAGATTAACAAGTTCTTAAGACTTCTGAATGTGCCTTTTATCTACACTTAAGACCTTATAATACTAATAAAATTGAGTTCAGAACGTCCAAGTTTGTCTAAATTTATTTGCAGGGATCTGTTTATTGCTAGAAATGTGGTTTTTTTTATGAGTTGTGCTTTCATTTTCAAGAAGGTTTTCCAAGCATTGCAGATGCTCCAATTATACCTTCTAATCTCCCACATCAAGTTAGATTCCAATTATGATTTTTCCACCACAAGTTGCAAAAACTTCTCTCGGTGCATTTTTGAATTATAAAAAATAATAAATGAGAAGTGTGTATCATTCTCCATTATGTGTAGAGTCCAACATTGCTTTGTAATACTCTCTTAGGGCACTCCCAATAGATGTTTTAATCCATCTTTTAAAATATCTCTTCAAAATACATGTTTTTCTATTTTACCTTTAAGTTTTACATTATATCATACATCAGCTTCTCTATATATTTTTCTACATCATTTAAATATTATATCTTTAAACATGTTTTATTAATTTAAGTAAAATAAAATAATTGAAAAAGAAAAAAATAATAAATATATACTAAATGGGAGAGAGAAAGCTTATAAAGAAAAACAATAATATTAAAATATTATATAAATGTTATGTAAATGTAGATATGGATTAATTGGAGTTTGTGTATAGCTATTATAAATATATTTATAAAGGAGTTGATGGAAGATGTTTTTGTGAGTTTTAGCTAAATATTATAGAGAAAGTGTATTACAAAATACACCACCAAAACATATTATTTTTATAATTTACCTCAAACTTTCACATTATATCATACATCAACTTCTCTATTTTTTCTCTACATCATTTAAATATTATATATTTTTTAAATATTTTATTCATTTTAAGAAATAAAATAATTAAATATAATAGTATCATATACTTATATATATATATAAATATACAAAATTTTATAAATATATATATATTTATTTATAGCTTGATAAATAATGTTTCACTACATATAAAAAAATATTATTCATTTAGGTAAATAAATATAACTTTATATCACTCATTGAAAGACTATTTAATAATTTTTTTTCTATATTATAAAGAATTAGACATTTTACATCCTCCACCCTTAGAAGCATATATAGAATGGTGGCTCTAGTCATTAAAATGTGTCTCAATAAGTACCCACTTTTGTGAATGAGGTGTGCACGTCGCTATCGTCATTCGTACCAAGTCCGTTGGTGTGTGACACCTATATTTTGCAGAATAGTTATTTAATAAAATAAATATTTTCTATTATTTAATTATTTATTAAAATGATTTTTGAAGCAGGAAAATAAAAGACAGTCATCCCTACTCTCTCTCCTATATATATATATGGCATTGGATTATATTCAGTTCACGGAACGGTTCAGTCAGAAAATAGTCAAAGGGGGCCCCAATTTGTACTACTATTGGACTGACATTGTAACACTATTTCTGATAAAAAGTGAGGCTAAATAGTGTAGTTTGTCCCATCGCACAGTTAATGCAACTGTGCAAGCCACCGGAGATAACCGGTTTTATAATATTTAATGTGAATAGTTACACGTTGGGGGTGGTTTTCTGGTAATTGTACTTCTTGAACTTTTGGTCTTTTGACAATTTGTAGCTTCATAACATATTTGTTGTTTTTTTACATTGACTGTACATTTAGTACATTGTTCTTACTATTTTGCACATTGTTTATGATTTCGCAACACATACTGTTTAACACATGTAGATGGGCCAGTCCGAGTCCATGAGCACGGCCCAAACGAAAAGGATCTATTACAGTGAAATAAACTTTAAAATTGAGATTTTTTTTATTAGGCCCAAAGTTATGAATGGGGCACGTAAGATAAATTTTTGTAATGAAGATGTTTTATTTAATATATCTTCCCCTTTTGTTATGTTACCAGCAGACAAAGTAGTGATCAATTAATATATCAAAAGACGTAGTATTGAATATTGTAGTGAAAAGTTAGTAAAACAATGAGGACTGCTAAAATCAAAACTAATTAACACTTTTTTTTTATCCTAATTAACGATAAAGATAACAATATTATTAGTTTACTTAATAGAATAATATTGGTAAATTTGTAATAGTAATAAACAAGTTTGGTGAGTTGCATTAACAATGAATTTTTGTTTTTTTTTTTTATCCTAATTAATTACCTAATTCATATTAATATTATGCTTTAAACATGGTTTTAATGATTTTATGCCTATTTGGTGAGAAGCATATATACTTTAAGCAATCAATTAAAAAAGCTAACAAAGTTACTTACTATTAAAATCTCGTAAGTATAGATAGTAGACTCGAATCTACACGATATGATTAAGTAAGTATAATTATGTCATATTTTGTAATCCTTCATTTTAATTGTGAAGATGAATATTTTTGCTAATTTACTCTTTAATGTACAATTAATGAAATTTCAATAATAGTGATACACATGGTATATAATAAAGAGAAAGAAAAGAAACGATTACAGTCAATTTGTTATCTAATTTTATCAATTAGAGTGAAGCGTCACTAAAAAAGGAACGTATATTTAGGATTGGTCATTTGATTATCATTAATCTACATTTCTAAAACATTACAAATATGATTGAACTGCCATAATCAATAATTTTTTACCATTGAAACAAATATACTATTTAGCTACAATTTGAATTCACTTACATTAATGCAATTGTTATACTAATTTAGCCACCTAAACCATTACAAAACACTTTAATTGTTAAGTAGGACAAAAAGCCTACGAAAATAGACACTTAGTCAATTTGCACTATCATTCTGTCATAAAGTTTGATGGTCATCTAGATTCGTCGAATTTAGCTGAATGCTAAGCTCTGTTACTTGGTGAGGGTTGTTGACTGTGAGGAAGTGGTAGACCGACCAGCTGAGGGCATGTTCTTCGATTGTGGTCTGCAGAATAACAGTTCGAACACTTCCTTTTAGTTTTAACGGCTCCATCCGACATATCTATCGTAACATTGTCCCTATTGTTTCCTGCATAGGCGGATCCTTTAGTTCTACAAGGTGTTGGGTCCCTGGTAATGTTTTCATTTTCTTGATAGGTTTGATATCGTCCCGAGTCGCTGTCAGCGGTGTTTGATTCCAATGGAACTGCATCCTTGAACATTGCAGTTAGTGTTGCCACTTCTTGTTTCGCTTTGGTGTAAGATTGCTCAGACTTGCAAGCATAATAGCTCAACAAGTTTGTATCCAAAGCGAGGGATGCCTGCCTAGCCATTTCAAATAACTGTTGCTTTTCTATGGAGTGTTGCTTTAGTTCGAGGGGGAGGTCTGCTTTTGCATTCTTACTCCACCGTTTCAGCAGGAGAGACTGTGGTACTATCTTCATATGACGGTATTTCATTACGGGCCAAATATGTCTACATAGATAGCCGTCTGTCTCAAAAAGCAAGCAGTGACAGGTGAATGTCTCCTCTTGTGGGTGGTAATGAACGTTGTACACTCTATCCTCGTGTTGGAACTTTGACAAACTGTAGGAGAATGATTCACCGTTGTCTTCACAATTGTTGACAAAGTACGCATGTTCCGCTTTGATTTGATCAGCCACTTTATAGTACATATTTCTAGTGTATAATTTGGCACATTGCTCATGGTACGTCTTAAGAGCATTTTTGGGACCTAGTATTGGAGGACTACTGTGTCGACTATTGTAATCATCTTCTCTCTCGACGTGCCTCAACTTTGTCATAGCAACATCAATCAAGGTAACGAATTCACGGAGACTATAACTTGCATGTAGGAATTTTTTAATACTTGAATTCATGGACTCACATCTTTGGTTGGTCCGCATTCCGGCGAAAAATTTCCTATGTCTCTGCCCATGAACGACGACTGTGATAAGTGTTGGTGCACCATTGGCTAGAATGGAGGTCAAAATTGTGTATTAATTCCCCCCATTTTTGCTTGAATTCCTCTATTGTGTAATAGTTGTACATGACATCTTGAAATCCTTGTAAGAATCTGGGGTCTTTTGAAATTTTTAAAGCGTTGGTACACAGGTGCCATGCACACAACCGATGAGTTGCATTTGGGAAGTACTTCAAGACAGCATTTTTGATAGCTTTATCTCCATCTGTCACCACAACCTTTGGTGTTACATGATTGTGGCATTCAATAAATTTGTCAAGCAACCAAAAGTAAGTTTGCTCATCCTCGGAGTTAAGTGAAGCCATTCCAAATATGCAGGTCTTGAAATGATGATTGACGCCCAAAATAATTTTCAGGGGTTTATTATATTTGTTTGTCATATATGTTGTGTCAAATCCAATAACCTCACCGAATGCGACGAAATCCCGTCGAGAATATCCGT
This sequence comes from Humulus lupulus, assembly GCF_963169125.1. Classification (NCBI taxonomy): domain Eukaryota; kingdom Viridiplantae; phylum Streptophyta; class Magnoliopsida; order Rosales; family Cannabaceae; genus Humulus; species Humulus lupulus. The sequence continues at coordinate 48,061,329 of NC_084796.1, read as the reverse complement.
CCGCCCAGAATAGGTTCCCCAATCTGTTGTCCACGTCACATTGATATTGAATGAAGAAATTTGGATCCCTCTTTGACAGACAATCCAAATATCCCAAAGCACCATCTGAATCTGTACATCTTTTCTCTTTTCTTTTGACATGGGCGACCTTGTTGTAAACGTCTCGTAGCTGGCAAGGCATCCTTTCATACCCACCAGACTGCATTGCCAAGTGGGAGATGATGTGTGAAGTTCTTATCCCAACTTGGTTCATTGACCTCACTTGAGCAACTAGGGTTTCTAACACGGAACGGTTTGATCTCAGAAATCACAACTCATCTAATGCTGCCTTGTCATGGTTGTGCAGAGGTTGGAATTCCTTGCAAATCCACGGACCCTCATCGCCCATCATTACGACTCGAAAACTAGCTTGGCAACCAGTCCTAGTAATAGATGCTTTTCGTTTGCTCCCACCGGCCTTGTCAATTTCCATGTGTTTGCGGAAACCTTCTTTTGAACATACCCATTTTCTCATGGTGATGTTCCCATTTTTTTTTTCCGTACATCTGCTTTGCGGACACTGAAGCCTACCCACAAAGAGTATGTGTAATAAAAATCCTCGCACTCTTCAAGGGACTCCAAGACCTTTCCCTGGACATCCTCCGTCTCAATATCATTTGCGAGTTTCTCAATCCCCAAAGATTGTAGTATATTTTCCCAATTTGATGTTTCTTGTAAACTTCCTACCTCGTCCATATTTAAGTTAAATCTGGGAAAGAAAAGCCAAGTTTCAGGCAATATATTATGAATAGAGTTATTGTATGTTTTACATAGCCCATTATACATACAATTTGACATGTAAACTCAGTCGATATTGGTGAAAAGCTTGATATTGCAAAGGTGTGTAAAAACATGGCACAAATGTGAAACTGGATTTTCAAAATAGAAGAAAATTCCTATTATTATAATTTTTCCTTATTTGGTTCCCATAGAAAATGGGAGACATACCCAAATTAAAGGAAATGTGAACGTAAATAATAAAGGCCAATGCATTTTCAAGTGTAAGATTTATTTGGGCCTTCCATTGATATTGAGGAGATTAAACAATAGGCCCAGTAAAATGAGCTAGTCAATATATTGGAAGAATTTCTAATGATGAGGGAATGTGGGCATTAATAGACTTAAGACAAGTTTCCTTTGAAAATAAAAAAGAATTTAAACTAATAATAAAACGATTTTTTAACTAAATTAAAATTTGACATCTAAACTAAGTGATTGTTTATGACAACCTTAAAAGTTACATATGTGCATGTGTACAAACTTTGAGTCATGAAATTGCTGTTTAAAAATATGGTCAGTTTCTATTACTTTAATTATAGCCCCTATTTGGTTCCCACATAAAATAGGAGACATACTCAAATTAAAATAGCGTCAACATAAATTTAGTTTGATTGAGGAGAATAAAATAAAGATTATGCTCACCTTGTTCAAGGAGATTCGTGCACTGAAACTTTTGAAGGTGAACTTGGCATATCCTCCAGATTTTGTTATATTCTATTCAATTATGAACACAAAATGTGCTGTTGGTTAAATTTTAAAGTTGGGGGATACAGGTTTTTATCCAAGCAAGTTATTAGGTAGACATATTTATTGGGACATTTAATGTTGAATAAAGTGTACACCTTTTTTTAACGAGGCCCAATTGATGTTTTGGGCCACCTGAAATATATGTTTTTAATGAAAATATTTTATTAAACAATTGACCCTTATTTTGCCATGTATGTTTATCCTCTAATTTTGGTTGTTACTTGATTTAATTTGTAAACTTTGTGTTGTCTACTAGTGGTTTCTTGTGACTTACAATAGTTAAAACAATAAATCCATTCAACATATTTTATAATGTAAAATAGTCAACATTTACTAAAATCTAGAAACTAACCACATCACCACAAAGTTTGTCATAATGACATTTTCGTACAAGTACACACAATCATTTAATATCCATAGTACATGGTATTTTTAATTCAACCACAACATATTGAAACACTAAATAACCTAAGAGACCAAGTAAGGTTATCTGAGTTAAGACTCCAACAAATACAAATTAAAAATACTTAACATAGTGAAAATGGGTTGATGTGGACTTCATTGTCTGGTAATAGTTGTCGGATCAATCAAAATTGTCCAAGTTCAAACATGCGGCCATACTCAATTGATTGTTCATATTATTGACCACTGTTTCAATACCTTTCATGTGCTCATTTGCAAGATTGGTTGTCTTTGTTAATTTGTAGATCAAATCTGACAAATCAAGTAGGAGGTATCTTGCTTCCTTAGAAAGTCTATAGGCCTTATTCCTCAGCCTCCTCTCTTCATACAACTTATCCTTAAGAGTAGTGCAATTAGAACAATTAACACACTTAACAGAAGCACATTTGGATTTAGTCGAGATTGATGAAGCCTTCATCCTTGACGATCCCGGGCTCCCGCAATGCATCGGGCATGCGCTCTTTGGAGTACCACATTCTCTGGACGACATAATTAATTTCAGGGGGAAAAGTTGTCTTCTTGGTGGTTTATGCATAAATCTCTAACCAATAAATGCACTATACCAACCATCCATTATATAGGTGTTCATTTCGTGTAGTCTGATTTTATTAGTCACCAAGTATTATTCACATACTATTTGACCCATACTTTCAATAGTAAAATGTGTCTATGCCATGCCACATTAAATTAAGTGGACCCTAAAAATGTAAGGCCACGGCATGGGAAGTACTGTTCACATACTATTCTGCCAATAGTTTCAATAATAAATTAGGTGGCATGACAGTCCATTGTACATTGAATTTTGTGGACCCACCAAATATAAGAACCACCAAACTAAAAGATTTTGTCCTCATTCATTGACATGACAATCTAAATTAACATTTTATTTTTAGATACATTCATAACAAGTTTTAATAAAAATAATTATTTTCTATTGTAGTCCTTATTATTCACTACTAATAATTAAAAATTATTTTATAACGGCTAAAATTTTGATATATTCTAATTTATAAAAAATAATTTTTAGTCACATTTTCAGTAAATTAAACGATATATTTATTGCCAAAGAGTTATTAAATATTTATGCTTAATTATATATTCAATCACTAATTATTTTTTTCCTATGATGGTATTATGGTTGAAATTAACAATTATATAAATGTTTAACTATAATTTAGAAGTTTATGCAATCTTATTTGTAACATGTTGCAAGGCCCAATGAAAAGGAAGGAGGTGTTGCCCCTTGAATGAGCTAAGCCGATTTGGTGGGGCCATGATTTTATTTTTCTATAGTGGAATTGGGATTGTGATTGTGAGTGAGACCGGAGGCAGAGCAAGAAGCAGTCAGAAGAGGAAGAAGAGAAGGTGCTGGGGTAGTGGATCCCACCATACGCATACGCAGTGGTCTTGGGTCGTTTGCCCCACCTCGTCACCCAACTTTAGGGTAGGCGATAGGCATAAATGGGCCACTACCAATGTAAATGGGAGAAGTCATACTTTTATGGAATGTTACAATTTATGTGTCTTTCCCACAATTGGTACACCTTAAAAGTACACATATCGTGTCTGGTACAACCCAAATTTTTTTTTGTTTAATCATCGTTTAGGTATTTTAAGAAGTGTCCAATGTACACGTGGAAATTTTTCACAAAAAAAAAATTCAATACAAAACTCTTAATATTATTTTAATTTTTTTAGGTCCATTAATATGATTGCTTCATGGAACTATCATACATTCTAAAAAGGGGAAATAGTAGGATCACACGGATAACCAACAAATGAGGTTAAGAAGTAAATATCATTAAGAAACAAAATATGTAAATAGTAACTACTACAGTACCGTTACAAATAGCATTTAATGTTTTAAAAATTATCTAATAGTTACAATAGAGATTGTCACCCACCTGGATAGTACAAACATAATAAACATATTGAAATATAGTTAATAATAACCATACTATTAAAAGTGGTGTAGCACCAACTTAAACTTGTACTTGTTTGAATAACATTAATAAAGTTTTCTGTACTTAAAAACTAATTATATATGGAATAGTAAAAAATCAAGTCAACGCATTGCACACTTCCTTGGCGGCACTCCTCTCAGCCAGTTTTTTGGAGCACTCTTCCACTCCTTCAAATATTCTACCTTCTACCTCCACACGTGAGATAAATGTAGGACAATGATCCGGGCCAGATTTTTTTGTATAATATCTTGGCAAGCTCCAATTCATTTTTTGGAGACACTCTTGCAAGATATTTTTCCACAACACGTCTTTTTCAAAAGATGTGTAAGGAGACCTACTACCATGGGAACTTGATGATGACCCTTAGTTTAATAAAGTGGGATTTAAACATTAGGGTTGAGAAGTAAATAATATGAAAAACGTAATAATTGTTTAAAGAAAAAATATATTTGACCCTTTATATATTTAAAAGTGAGTACCTCCATTAAATCCTGAAGGCTGAAAGTTGGCTTTCTCAACAGAGAGGAATCCATATGCAATCCTTGCTACATCATTCATAGCTTCCTTCTTCGTGTTAAATGTTGCGGGAACACGAAATGCTTCGTCATTGACTGTGATGAAGGCAGCAAACATGGCTTTGTCAGTGGACCCATGATTTGTGCATACGTACAAGGGAGATGGTAAGTGATTTTTTTGACAAAATTCATTCAATTTTGTTTTATAGGCCATGTTGAATGAAGGTAATAAGTTTATGAGTTTTGAGAGGTACTACTTCTAACACACTTCCCACTAGCACTTATGAAGTATTATTTTGGCAATGATGGTCTAAACCATTTCGGTTGGAATAATTTCTATAAATAGGTAGGAAAAAATATTAAAATATCATGTCTTTCATGCAAAAGTTGACCAGATATAGTTGCTATATTGTCTGTATGTGCACTTTTTTAATGGGACTATTTTTCTACACATGTATAATTAGTGAGATCACCCAAAAGGCATGAAGTAATTTTGAAGTTCCAACTCACAATTATATTTTAAAATAATTGTGAATTACCCTTGCATTGTTCCAAAAATCTACATCACTGGATTATAAAAATATGATAAACAAAATTATTACCTTTCTACCCTCCTAGAAAGAACGATTTTTTTATTTGTTAAGTGAACATTAATTGTGGTAGTTATTTAATATATTCCAATATTTTTGTAACACTGTAACTTTTTAACTATATAAGAAATAAGTTCATGTAGAACAACTTTTATTTTTCCCACAATCTTCAAATTCCACTAAACAAAACATAAAAATAACCCAAAAAAAAAAAAACAAAGTTCATAAAATATAAATAAAGCTTCAAACATCTACAATTTAAAAGTCTAAAACATATTATAAAAACAACTAAACATAATGAAGGAATGATTGTCTAGTTCATCCCCTAAATAGTTGTGACAATAATTCCACCAAAGTGTGGATATTTGTCTTCATGTCACGGAGCCTTTTCTCTAGCTTCTTCACAATTAACTTATCATCTTTGTATTGGGCCTCCATATCTAAATCGCAGCCCGAGACTGTGCTTGGTAAGACAGATACTGTATCATTGACCATGACAACTTCCTCAAATTGTGTAATGACCCACTAATCTAGACTATTTGGACCATTAACGAAACTATACATAAAACTTACATTTTTACGAAAATACCATAATTTTATTGAGTAACTTGTAAAATAAGAGTTACTCACAAATAAATAGAATACTAAGAAGGATATGGGATCCCATTGTCTTTAAAAACAAAACATGATTTAAAATAAAAGACATTACATAAATGGTGCGGAAAATACATGTAAAAAGACATAAAACAGAAACTACATCCTCGAATCGAATAACGCTCGGCCCCTTGACTCCATTCACCATCGATACACATCCTCTAAGCGTCACGAATCTTACCGCCTCTAAAGCTTATTTTCCTGCACATAAAACAAAAAGGAATGAGCTTAATGCCCAGCAAGGAAAATCTAACACATAGTCATAAACATAACTTCATAAGAAACATAAAGACTTAACATAATACATATAACATACACTTATTATAATGGCCATTATTACTTGGGGTCCCATAGACTAAACAAGCATATGCCCATGGGATTAGTGGGGTCCTACTAGCTAAGTAGGTCATATGCCCATAACCCATTTGGGGTCTTGTTAGTCATATGGGTCATATGCCTAAGCCTACAAACATACATGCATACATATCATAACACATTTAACAACATAAAACATAAGATAACATAAGCATATAACATATTGATTCTAGCCTATTTTCCTTACCAAAGTTACCGGGATATGTGGACTGAGTTGGGACTTTTGGAACACTCCTAATAGCCATAATGAACAAGAGTGAGTTGAAAGAAGAAAAGAGATGAAAAGGAAAATGGGAAGACTAAACCATTTGAGAATCATGCTTACCGAAACTTATGTGCTCAAGAACTTAGATTCCCTAACCAAAATGAAGATTAAGGTTAGAGATTGAGTAGAAAACTATGAGAAAGAAAATAACATAATACAGAAATGAGCTAGAGTTTTGGTTACCTCAAAGACTTGAAAGACCAATCTACACCTCAACCAAAATACTATAGAACCTCACTTCCCAAAGTGTTTGATAAGCTTATGATGTTTAAGCTTATGATTTTCCCAAACCAGGTGTTTACACTCTCACACTCACTTAACACTAGCAGCTTCAGAACTTAGAGGAAAAGGTGAGTAATGGCTGGGTACTAGGTCCTATTTATAGAGTTTGGGAAAGAAAGTATCTTGATTTTACTTGAATAAAAATAATGGATTTTTAGGTGAAAATCATTTGAATAATCGTTCAGCAGAGGCTGAAGACTCGTTCAAAAGATGCTGGACTTATGGAGGAGTTTGAATGGCTGAAAGGAAAAGAATTCAAAAGTATTTGAATTTATGCTGGAGGAGGCGATATATCGCCCCCTATAGGAGATATATCGCCTGGACCATTGTTCTCGAGGCGACCGTGCATCGATTCGTGTTTTCCGTATCTACGTGCTGCGATATATCGCCCCCTATAGCTGCGATATATCGGCACACGCTGAATATTTAAACACGAAATTACACATTTTTAGCTAAGTTTGAATGGAGTAAACAGCCTTGACTAAGCCCTCAACGTACTCAAAGCTGCTGACTGACCCTATAACATTCAAACTTTACTCTTTATTAAATTTAATCCTAAAAAATACTTAATCCCTAATCACCATTCATAAACATGTGCTTAAAATCCTATTGGTTGATATCTAAACCTTATAGTATAATAAATATAATCCTTAATATCAGTCACATTAATCAAACCTTAGGTTATACTTAATATTCTTAAACTATAGATTAAACTTAGAAAATCTATAAGTACTACTATGAGTGTCCAAATAATTCCCGGTCTGAACGAAAAATCAACAGTAACAAAGATAATACTATACATACTATAATACTACTAAATAATTAGCTAAGTAAAGTTCTTGGACTCTACAATTCTCCCCTACTAAAAAGAATTTCGTCCTCGAAATTTACTTACCAAATAACTCCGGATACCGGCTCTGCATGTCCTCTTCCAACTCCCACGTTGCCTCGCGTTCAGAACTATTGCTCCATAGGACTTTGACTATAGGAAAGCTCTTGGACCGCAGCTGCTTCATCCCTCTATCTAGGATGCTAATCGGTCGTTCCTCATAACTTAAGTCTTTCTGGAGCGTTATGGTATCGTACTTGAGGACGTGAGATGGGTCTGACACATACTTGCGTAACATCGAGATGCGGAAGACGTTGTGACTATCGGCTAGTGCTGGCGGTAGGGCTAGTCTATACGCAACTGGTCCCACTTTGTCCAATATCTCAAAAGGACCTATGAATCGGGGACTGAGCTTGCCTATCTTCCCGAATCGCTTGACACCCTTCATAGGAGATATCTTCAGGAAGACTTGATCTCCAACTTGGAACTCCACATCGCGTCGCTTGGTATCCGCATAGCTTTTCTGACGGCTTTGAGCAGCAAGCATACGCTGTCTAATAAGCGTTACTGCTTCTTGTGCTTGTCTAACAGCTTCGGGCCCTAGAAGCTGCCTTTCTCCTACCTCGTCCCAGTGCAACGGTGATCGGCACCTTCTTCCATATAGAAACTCATAAGGTGCCATTTCGATCGTCGACTGGTAGCTGTTGTTGTATGAGAACTCGATCAGTGGTAAGTACTTGTTCCATGATCCTCTGAAATCAAGTACACATGCGCATAGCATATCCTCTAAGATCTGAATCGTACGCTCAGACTGCCCATCTGTCTGAGGATGGAAAGCTGTACTAAGGCTTAACTTAGTACCCATAGCTTGCTGTAAGCTTCTCCAAAATCTTGACGTAAATACTAATCCTCTATCTGACACTATCGTCTTGGGGATTCCATGCAATCGTACAATCTCTTGGATGTAGATGTCTGCATATTTGTCTGCCGTATATGAAGTCTTAACAGGCAGAAAATGAGCCGACTTGGTTAGTCTATCTATGACTATCCAAGCGGAATCATGCTGCTTATTCGTCTTTGGCAGACCCGTCACGAAGTCCATGGCTATATCGTCCCACTTCCATTCCGGTATGCTAAGCGGTTGCAATAATCCTGCCGGCCGTTGATGCTCCGCCTTCACTTGCTGGCATACAAGGCACTTAGATACATACTCCACTATGTCCTTCTTCATCCCTGGCCACCAATAGACTGCCTTGATGTCATGAGTCATCTTGGTAGACCCTGGATGAACCGAGTATGGGGTGCTGTGCGCTTCTTCTAGGATCGTCTTCTTAATACTCTGATCGTCTGGCACGCATACCCGATCCTTATATCTCAATAAACCTTGACTGGATATTGAGAAATCTGTAGTCTTGCCTTCTCTGACTGCATTCGTGTGTGCTGCTAGCGAGTCATTATGTCTCTGACCATTCCGTATGTCTTCTAGCAGATTTGATTGGATAGACAAGTTAGCCAGCTTGCCTACAACCACTTCGATTCCGGCACTGATCAGCTCCCGCTGTAGCGACTTTTCTATTCTGGATAAGGCTGCTAAGTTCCCATAGCTTTTCCTACTCAGCGCATCGGCCACTACGTTCGCCTTTCCTGGGTGGTATAGGATTTCGCAGTCGTAATCCTTGACTAATTCTAACCACTGGCACTGCCTCATGTTGAGCTCCTTCTGCGTAAAGAAGTATTTTAAACTCTTGTGGTCCGTGTAAATCTCGCACCGTTCTCCGTAAAGATAATGGCGCCAGATTTTTAACGCAAAGACCACCGCTGCCAACTCCATATCGTGAGTTGGATAGCGTTGTTCATACTCCTTTAACTGACATGAGGCGTAGGCTATCACCTTGTCATTTTGCATCAGTACGCATCCCAATCCTAACTTTGATGCATCACAGTAGACAACGAACTTGTCGTTGGGTGTTGGGACACTAAGTACTGGTGTTGAGCAAAGCTTATCCTTAAGCAACTGGAAGCTTTCCTCACACTTATCATTCCAGTTAAATTTTTGTTGCTTCCGGGTCAGGTTGGTGAGTGGAGTGGCTATCTTAGAAAAGCCCTCTACAAACTTTCTATAATAACTTGCTAGCCCTAAGAAGCTTCGTACTTCTGACGCGTTCTTTGGCCTAGGCCAATCCTTCACGGCCTCTACCTTCGATGGATCTACTGCAACTCCGTCTTTTGATATGATGTGCCCGAGGAACGCCACTTGCGAAAGCCAAAATTCGCATTTCTTGAACTTGGTGTAGAGTTTATGCTCCTTCAAACGCGTCAAAATCAACCTCAAGTGTTCCTCGTGCTCTTCTTCATCCTTGGAGTAAATTAAAATGTCGTCGATGAACACAACGACGAATTTATCCAAGTAGTCATTGAAGACCCTATTCATTAAATCCATAAACGCAGCTGGCGCGTTAGTAAGACCAAAAGACATAACCAAGAACTCGTAATGTCCATAACGAGTCCTAAAGGTTGTCTTAGGGATATCTTCTCCCTTACCTTGAGCTGATGATACCCGGACCGTAGATCGATCTTAGAAAATACAGTTGCGCCTCGGAGTTGATCGAACAAATCGTCAATCCGAGGTAGCGGGTACTTGTTCTTAATCGTTACTTTATTCAGCTCACGGTAGTCTATGCACATGCGCATACTTCCATCCTTCTTCTTCACGAATAGTACCGGAGCTCCCCATGGTGAATGGCTTGGCCTAATGAAACCCAAGTCTAGGAGTTCTTGTAGCTGCGTCTTTAACTCCTTGAGTTCCGTAGGTGCCATCCGGTATGGTGCCTTAGAGATAGGCTCGGTGCCTGGTACTAATTCTATCGTGAAGTCTATTTCTCGATTTGGCGGCAATCCTGGCAAGTCATCGGGGAAAACTTCTGGAAAATCTTGTATAATCCGAACATCTCCAACCTTAAGCGGCGTCTCCCTTTCCACGTTCGTTATGCTGGCTAAGAATGCTTGGCATCCTTTCTCCATCATTCTCTGAGCTTTGAGAGATGACACTAACGGGGTGCGCAATCCCGAAGCTTGTCCCATGAAGCATCGTCTCTGGCCGTCAGGAGTCTCGAACATTACCTTCTTGCGTTTGCAGTCGATTGTTGCACCATGCCGTGCTAGCCAATCCATGCCTAGGATTACGTCAAAGTCCTTGATCACCAGCTCTATCAGGTCTCCTTCTAGTTCTATGTCCTCAATCTTGATCGGTACGCCTCGTACTATTCGTGATGATAGAACTACTTTGCCCGAAGGCAACTCGGTTACAAACCTAGTTCTAAATCTTTCACTAGGTTTGTCTAGTTTTTCTATCATTCCTAACGAAATATACGAATGAGTGGCACCCGAATCAAATAATACATGACATAAGTTATTGAGGATAGAAACCTGACCTGTGACCACCTTGTTGCTAGCATCCGCCTCTCCTTGGGTTAAAGCAAAAACCCAAGTAGGAACCATCTTTTCGTCCTTCTTCCCTTCTAGCTTTTGCTGAGGACAGTCTCTTTTACGATGCCCTTCTTGACCACAGTTGAAACACTCCTTGGTGTTGGCGCGACATTCTCCAGGATGCTTCTTCTGACATTTGGCACATGGCGGGTATTCCACGTAGCCCGACCTATTTCCCCCATTCATTCGTGCCCTTTTATTGTTGTCAGACTGCTTGTTGTTAGGATGCCGTCTTTTCTAGCCGTTACCGTTGTTGCCTGATTGACTGTTGCTGGACTGATTGTTGCCGCTATTGCTAGACTGATTGTTGTTCCGACTGGCCTGAGGTTGACTCTGCTGTCTGGGTTCCGGCTTACTGGCTTCTTCTTTGCTTACATTGGCCTGCAGCCTTTCTACTTCGATTGTCGTCTCAAGAACATTGGCATATGTAGTGTTTCCCGGATTTGCTAGCTTCACCCTCATCTCGATCTTCGGGCGAAGTTCTCTAACAAACTTGTTCACCCTCAGATAGTCGGTTGGAACCAACTCTGCTGCGAACTTGGCTAAGCGGTCGAACTGACAAGCATATTCCGCCACTGTTAAAGTACCCTGCTTCAGATTGGTGAACTCCTCAACCCTCGTAGCGAGTACAACCGAGTTGTAGTACTTTTTGTGGAACAACTCCACAAATCGGGTCCACGTCATGGTGGCAGCATCGTGGGATTGCTGGACCAAGTCCCACCATATCTTGGCATCTTTCTTGAGTAAAGATGAGACGCAGGATATACGGTCCGCATTACTGAGGTTCATGTGGGCCAGAATCGGCTCCACATTCCTTAACCACTCTTCTGCCTCAAAGGGGTCTGTAGTCCCTTCGAAGTTTGGAGCGTACTGCTTGCAGAACCTTTCATACACTGGCTCCACGTGCTGTACTGGATATGGAGCGTAGTTCGTCATAGGCCATCCCCCATATGGACCAACTTGTTGGGGTGCTGGGGCCATTGGCTGTGGCTGCGGTTGCGGTTGCGGCTGTGGCGGAGGCTGAGGCTGAGATTGAGCCTGTTGGCGTTGTTGCTGCAGAAGTTCCTCGACTTGCTGTCGCAGTCTGGCAATCTCTGCAGTGTTGTCAGCTGGCTGTGCCGGCGCGTTTCGGCGAGCAGTAGCACGCACTCCCTTTCGGCGAACTGTTGGAACCGCATTGGTCGCTGGAACATCGTTGGAGGCGTTTCCGTTGGTGCGTGCGGATCTTCGGAGAGACATCGTAGCAGAGTTCTAACAGTTGAAAGAAACATGTTAGAACTTTTCCTAATAAGCTCTAAGGCAAAAACTTATTCTAAAACAAACATATCTCGGGCCTATTTATTATGACTTCTTATGAAAAAATTATATAGGTCTTTATTTATTATTAGAGTGGGTTTCTATACTTAGAAAAACAAGTCATCTTTATTTTTCTAAGTGTGTTTCTAATCATCCTATATGACTTAATTCTCAGGCTCGAAACTTATCTTTGTTCCAAAGTTAACCATATTGAGGGAGGGCTGGGATCAGTAAAATCGTTCCCACTACTAAGGCCCCCTAACTCTCAATAAGGAAACCAGGTTCATTGATTTGTATCCACCCTCACCAAACTTAGTCATTATTCATTTTATTTAGTATTTATTATGATTACGAAAATAGAATCAAACTCACACATGATATTCAAATAGCATGTTATTCATTTGGAAAAACAATTTCACTTATTACAATCAAAAGTAAATAAAACAAATAAAAACTACTAATCTAAAAATCGGGATCTTCTACATCCGATCCGTCATCTAGCATATCATCATCTATTTGTTCATAATCATCATTGTCATGAGCATCAAAACGTCCTATAGGAAGGTTGGTGAGAATCCTATTCTTTTGCTCATTGGTGAACTGAAACTCAATTTTTGCGGTGAACCTAACTAAGAGGAAATAGTATCTCATTGCTAATGGTAATTCATCCTCCTCATGCATCTCTTCCCATATCTCTTCTAATGCTGCTATTACAGAATGAAAATCTTTAAACAACCTAATTACTAATACATATTTTTCCATTGATCTTAACATTATTTGTTTAGCCTCTTGAAGGCCACCTATCTCTTGGTGAAACAAAAGCAACCTTCGAGTGATCCTTTCTAGGGCTCCTACGGTGTTTCTTGGCTCCCTTATTCTTTTTAAGGCCTTAATGGCTCGGATATCTTGGTAGGTTAAAGCTCCGTTCATTCTTAACTAAAACATAAACACTAAAGTTGTTAGCTATACACATAGGCAAAGTAACTTGTAACTTAAATACTTACTTGGCGGTCAGATTCGGAGCTTTGAGCGTGTGTATCGAGGAGAACTTCATGCGAAGGAACCGTTGCTCTGATACCAACTGTAATGACCCACTAATCTAGACTATTTGGACCATTAACGAAACTATACATAAAACTTACATTTTTACGAAAATACCATAATTTTATTGAGTAACTTGTAAAATAAGAGTTACTCACAAATAAATAGAATACTAAGAAGGATATGGGATCCCATTGTCTTTAAAAACAAAACATGATTTAAAATAAAAGACATTACATAAATGGTGCGGAAAATACATGTAAAAAGACATAAAACAGAAACTACATCCACGAATCGAATAACGCTCGGCCCCTTGACTCCATTCACCATCGATACACATCATCTAAGCGTCACGAATCTTACCGTCTCTAAAGCTTATTTTCCTGCACATAAAACAAAAAGGAATGAGCCTAATGCCCAGCAAGGAAAATCTAACACATAGTCATAAACATAACTTCATAAGAAACATAAAGACTTAACATAATACATATAACATACACTTATTATAGTGGCCATTATTACTTGGGGTCCCATAGACTAAACAAGCATATGCCCATGGGATTAGTGGGGTCCTACTAGCTAAGTAGGTCATATTCCCATAACCTATTTGGGGTCTTGTTAGTCATATGGGTCATATGCCTAAGCCTACAAACATACATGCATACATATCATAACACATTTAACAACATAAAACATAAGATAACATAAGCATATAACATATTGATTCTAGCCTATTTTCCTTACCAAAGTTACCGGGATATGTGGACTGAGTTGGGACTTTTGGAACACTCCTAATAACCATAATGAACAAGAGTGAGTTGAAAGAAGAAAAGAGATGAAAAGGAAAATGGGAAGACTAAACCATTTGAGAATCATGCTTACCGAAACTTATGTGCTCAAGAACTTAGATTCCCTAACCAAAATGAAGATTAAGGTTAGAGATTGAGTAGAAGACTATGAGAAAGAAAATAACATAATACAGAAATGAACTAGAGTTTTGGTTACCTCAAAGACTTGAAAGACCAATCTACACCTCAACCGAAATACTATAGAACCTCACTTCCCAAAGTGTTTGATAAGCTTATGATGTTTAAGCTTATGATTTTCCCAAACCAGGTGTTTACACTCTCACACTCACTTAACACTAGCAGCTTCAGAACTTAGAGGAAAAGGTGAGTAATGGCTGGGTACTAGGTCCTATTTATAGAGTTTGGGAAAGAAAGTATCTTGATTTTACTTGAATAAAAATAATGGCTTTTTAGGTGAAAATCATTTGAATAATCGTTCAGCAGAGGCTGAAGACTCGTTCAAAAGATGCTGGACTTATGGAGGAGTTTGAATGGCTGAAAGGAAAAGAATTCAAAAGTATTTGAATTTATGCTGGAGGAGGCGATATATCGCCCCCTATAGGCGATATATCGCCTGGACCATTGTTCCCGAGGCAACCGTGCATCGATTCGTGTTTTCCGTATCTACGTGCTGCGATATATCGCCCCCTATAGCTGCGATATATCGGCACACGCTGAATATTTAAACACGAAATTACACATTTTTAGCTAAGTTTGAATGGAGTAAACAGCCTTGACTAAGCCCTCAACGTACTCAAAGCTGCTGACTGACCCTATAACATTCAAACTTTACTCCTTATTAAATTTAATCCTCAAAAATACTTAATCCCTAATCACCATTCATAACATGTGCTTAAAATCCTATTGGTTGATATCTAAACCTTATAGTATAATAAATATAATCCTTAATATCAGTCACATTAATCAAACCTTAGGTTATACTTAATATTCTTAAACTATAGATTAAACTTATAAAATCTATAAGTACTACTATGAGTGTCCAAATAATTCCCGGTCTGAACCAAAAATCCACAGTAACAAAGATAATACTATACATACTATAATACTACTAAATAATTAGCTAAGTAAAGTTCTTGGACTCTACATATTGCTTGGCCACTTGCTGGGATACTCCACATAGAGGGCAGTTATGGGAAGGGGCGGGTAGGGCATGTTAGTGTGGCTGGTTTGGACAATTTTCAGTGCAATTATGGTCCATTGGTTGAATATTAAAACAATTGTCTTCTTCGTTTGTTTGAGAGATTTCTCTAGACTCTTGAAAAATATGAGTTGAAAATGGCTAATGAATGCTCCATTTATAGGCCTTACCTCATTTGGGAAGGAAATGTGACATTGCAGATTACAAAAGTTTTGGAGTAGGTATGCTTTTCCAGAAAATTAAAATAAATCAAAATACATGTCAACTCATTGTAATTATTACCAACACATGTGAACTCATTTTGATTACACGGCATGCATACATTGAAACTTGACCACTCATACTTGTAAATAATCACATTTTATATTTTGACAAGTAGTGTACCCCTCCAAATCATCTTTATAATACAACACCGATTTAGAGCAGTCCCAATAGAGAACCGGTCAAAAAAAGAGCTCCATCACATAAATGTTTTGACCTTGCTACAGTACTACACTACATTTATAACATACTGTTCATACTCTAAATTATTTTTTTATTAATTTCTCATACTTTCTCTCTCTCCTTGTCTCCTTCAAGCTCTACTTCCATTTTTTTTTATTTAAATGTCTTTCTTTAGTTATTTTATATTAATTGAAACTAGCAACATAGCCAAAAAGTAGTTATGATTAATTTATTTAAATTGTAATTATTTTTTTTCTTTTTTTATATATATATACTTTAATATATATATTTTCTCTTTACCATATATTTTTGTATAACAAATCTTTCCTTTAGTTATATAAATATTTGAAATAAATATTAATGTAAATATGAAGATATATAATAATATTATTAATAATTAGATAAATATTTGAAATCAATAAAAAATAAAATATTTGAATGTTGTAAGAAAAATATATTTGAGGTTATTTTATAAATTTGGATTAATTGAAAATAAAATATTATTATATTTGACATTATGCATAAATAAATATTGCAAGTATTAAAAGATATATAAATATTATTGTAAGAAATAGAGATATTATTGAAAGTGATAGTAAATAATTAAAATTAATAAAATCTTAAAATTAATAATATATAAATGATATAGCGAAAAAAAAATAGAGAATCTGATGTATGGTGTAATGTAAAACTTAGAGGTAAAATAGAAAAAAAATGTGTTTTGAGGAGGTATTTTAAAGGATAGAGTAGATCACTCATTGGGAGTGCTTTTAGAGAGGTGAATTTAAAGTGTGTGAATTTAAAAATATCTTAATTCGTCCATATTTACAAACAAGTTTATTTCTAAGTAAACACATATAATATCAAGTTATAAAAGTTATCAGGTTCCCTTCCCCACTCATTCACGTGTACCCTCCCACAACAAAAATATATATTAAAAAAAGGTCAAAATGCACACTATAAGACGCCACGCCGAACCCCACCCTATAAAGGACAAATAATTATATAACTACCCTCCTTGAATTGTCACTTCGAGTATAAGAAATTTATTAAAAAATTCAATGATTTTATTTTTTCTAAAAGGTCACTTCAAATGTAACATTTTGCTACCCACTTTTGTCTTGGTTATGTTTAATAGTCAAATTCTTCAGGCGGTTATGGTTATGTTTAATATTTGTTTTAGGTTTGAAACAACTATCTAGACAATGATTAACACACTACCCTCAAAAATGGGTATTAATTTCCTTTCTACGTTTAGAACAGAAAAACTTATTCTGCCCCATTTATCGATTAATTTCCCTTCAATTAAATGTTCAACAAAATAACATAAATATCAGACATCAATAAAAACCATTATGCATTTTGAATGTCACACGTTAAATTAAAAAAAACATAACAGCAGTTTACAATACAACAATTAAAAATAAAATTACAAACATAACATCGAAGGTGCTTGAACATTAAAAACTAAAGTAGAAAGACATCTAATTGAAGGAACATAAGTGGAACTACCTGAGTACAGGTATCACCCTTCCAGTGTATTATTGATAGCCTCTACAATACAAGCGAGTGCGTCGAGCTTCCTTTCCATCTCCTGAATGGCGGCTGATAAGGTGGTCATCTCGTTTGCTGCAGCATTATATTTTTCTACCACTTGTTTTCCCAATTTGATGATTTTGTGCCGAATGCTGTTGGATTCGTTGATCCCCTCAATTGACGGGCCGCATTTTTCACAAGGATTCGAGAGTATTGGATCATCAAACTCATCCTCGCTATTGTCGAACCCAGAATAACTCTCTGAACCCCTTCCACCTATGAAGACAGACATTTCATCATTAGTAGAGGGGTTATTTGGGCTCCTCATTTTTCAATTTTCTTGGCTAACAATTTCAAACAAATTGAGACAATATGAGGACGGTATTGTTTTTTATATAGGCTTTGAAATTTCCCAAAAAAAAATTCTAAACCTCTCAAATATTCCCTCCACAAGGCAAAACACGTTTTCTTCATGGGAAAATGTGACTGTTGATGTTATAAATAATAAATAATTTTTTTTGGGCAGTGAGATTTCGTGGTGCGCGTAAATGACAGATGATGAAATATTGTTTTATTTAAAAAAATCAAAAAAGAAAATACAACACATTTTTATCATATTATAATATTGTATTTATAAAATAGTAATGCGAACCCTTCTGGATTGATTTGATGGGACAAGTCAATCTTTTCACAATTTGACCCAATGTCACAATTATTGAGGTAATGGGTCCTCTACTCTATCATTCAACTATATCATTACTATTTGAACTTCAGGTATACTGTTAATAATATGATAATTTATAATACAAATTAATTTCCTCTAAAACATTATATTTTCACTAAAAAAATCAGTTAATAAATAATTATTTCATGGTCTTAAAACATATAAAAAAAACCCACAATTCCATTTTTAATTTAGTACATAACATTTTACTTATATATTCTAAATTGACCATTTGTAAAATACTATAGGTCTTGTAACATTTAACAAATGTGCAACATGTTCGTGTGTGGTCATATCTCCCAACTAGTTATGTCACTGGCATATTTAATTTTGCACATTTTTCCTACCATTCAATTCAAAGCTTTCCTCCAATCTAGACTAGTCGAATTAGTACATATAAATATTCATAACCAACTTCATTTATAAAACCAAAAAGTAGGTGTTCTACATTTAGCCAAAAAGTAGGTTTTACATTACTTTTCGTTGCGTAAAAACTAATTTATAGCTCTTATTTAGCCAGAATTGTCCTAAGTTGGGACATTTATGGTATGTTGATAGTATGGACAAAAAATAATATTAATTGGGTCTATTTTTACTAGTATTTTAATATAAATTATAATTTCGTTGTTGACTTTTTTTTTTCACCTAAATTAAGAACTCAAGCAATGAAAGGCACAATTAAAAATATACACCAATTATCTTCACTTTCAATAACTTATAGTTTTAACTGCGAAACCCATACAAGTCATGTGACGTTCATGATGAAGCAAGCTGCTAATTAATTAAAACTTAACCAATTTGTTAGAATAACTGGTCCAACTTATAGTAAGACAAGTTTACATGTAACTTGACACATTGTTCTAACTTAATAACAACACATGGTAGAAGAACCAATACAAAATATTGCAAGTGAATTGTTACGGAGAGGAGGTTACTAATAAATTTGCCGTACTCTCAAAATGGCTTGTCGGGTTTGTGGCAGGATTTCAAAGCAGGAATTCAGTCTACAGGAGTAATACTCTCCACCAAGGATGATGGGTTATTTAGTAGGTCTGCAATCTTCTCAACAACTTCATCAACATTCCTCGTCTGCTCTCTTGCCAAGTTGGAAGTCTTCAATAGTTTGAATATTATTTCACTCAATTCAAACAAAAGGTCCCTAGCTTCAACACATTGTCCGTTAGCCTTTCTCCTTAGTCGCATCTCCTCCTCCAACTCATCTTCCAAAATGGGGCATCTCCTACACTTGACAACTTTATGAGCTAACTTGTGTCGACTCGAAATTGATGAACCCTTTTTCCTTGACGAACCAGGAGTCTCGAAAACCATGGGAGAAGCACTTTTTGGTGTACCGAATTCTCCGAAAGACATTTAGTTACACTTTGTTTTTTAGTGTGTTGGGTCTATGAATGTTTCCAATAAGTTTATATTTTTTGGACTGTATTCTTTCAAGTAGAATTAAACGAAATGCCTTTTAAATAGGTGTGCTTTAAGAAATATGAAGAAAACTTATACCCAAACAGACAACAATTATAGAATACAATGCACGAGTATTTTGTTTGTTTGTGAGTGTCAACATGTCAAAACATTGAATAGTTTCTGTAACGCCCTAGATAGCCAAGACCGTTACACTGTGTGTTTATAAAGTGCCAGACTTGCTAACCAAGTCATTAAAGTAAAAACGTGTTACTGAAATAGTAAAGGATCTAGGGTTAAAAGTGTTTTGGTCTCAAAAGTTACATTTTCATTACTAAACATTGTTTCGTTACATGGGATCCCAAAAATGACAGTTTCAAAGGTCATTTACAAAATTTACAAGGTTTAAATACATTAGCGGTCGTACTAAGGAAAAATGAGCAGTTAGGTAATCTCTGTCCTGACACACTCCTCGACCATGGTGATCGAACAACTGACTATGTACATTACACCTCGGAGCTCTCCACCTCAGGCCTGGTCCAGCTTGCCCTTGCCCTTACCTGCACCACGAAGCACCCGTGAGCCAAGGCCCAGCAAGAAAACACAGCAATAACAGAGCATGAACAACTAGCAATCAAGTCATTTACTCATATAGCATCTCATAAATTTCAAGTATATCATCATTCAAGCATACCACATACTAAGGATTTCATCTCATAAAACATAATGCACAGACGATAACCAGGGCTAGCGCCCACCGGCTGCTCCCTCTGTTATCCTAATGTTTCTGGCTCCCAGTGGCCAATTCGCGCCCCGTGCGCTAAAATCATGAACGGTACTCTTAGACCGCTTATACGTGTCCCTTGGCATAATACCAACGATGACACAATACAACTCTCGGGAGCACTTAGTCCCATTCACAACCATATATTCGGGTGCAGCTTTCTTACCTTTCAATTCACTGGTTTTCGATGCCACGTAGCCGCAAGCACGGTCCTCTACCCCGAGCCTCTCCAAAGTCCTAATCACAACACAAATAATATTCTTTGTCATTAACCAATCCAAGACTACCTTCCCGGAACCTAACCCACACTCTCGGAACCCCCAAAACCTTAGAACGACACCCCGAAGACATCCCCCGAACCCCCGGAGCAAAGGCCCAAAAATTGCCAAATGTGATACCCTAAAATTAACCTTGTGCCGCGGCACCACATCCTTGTGCCGCGGCACCCACCAGTCAGAGCCTCCAAGCCGCGACACACAAAATCCGTGCCGCAGCACGCCTTCGCAGCCCAGAATTCTGGGTTTTTCCATCGCATTTTCCCGAGCTCCAACCTCTCCAAATCACCCCAAACTCCATCCTAAGTCCTAAACCAACTCTAAACCCCTAACAAACCTCACAACAACCCAAAGACATCATGCCCAAGCTCACTCCCACCTTCAATCCTAAAATTCACTCTTGAATTTCCCACTTAACAACTCAAACCAGAGAAATTATGAACAACTTGAACTCAAACACAGCCCACACTTCAAACTCCCTATACCTTAACAAAAACAAGCCTAATAAACATACAGAGACCTTACCTTAAGTGATGGGTTCAACCTCTAGCTCTTGACCTCCTTCCCCCTTGATTCCCAATTCTGAAATTACATAAAACCAGCCACCAACTTGCCTCAATTCACCTTCCTTAACTAAAATTCAGACTTAAAACTTAGATATAGCATAATCAAAATCTTACCTCTGAGTATTCTTGGTCTAAGCCTGCTTGACAACTTCAATCACTCTTGATTCTCCTTCCAAAAGTTAAATTCAGTCTCTCCCTTCTTCCTCTTAAGTTTGCTCTTCCTCTAGGTTTCTAATTTCAGCATAAACCCATCTCCCCAAATATTATACGTATATGATATTCCCCCTTCAGCTGATAATCATCCATCCTACCAAATGTCTACTCTACCCTTCCACTAATACCCCTTCCTAACTTAACCTCAAGGCCATACTTGTCTTTTCACCAGCTTTGCAATTCTACCACTTTCCCATAAAACCTGTTACTCTCTATGGTTACTAACAGTTATGCAGGTTACCAAATCACCAGTTACCCTATCTAGTTCCTAGGACTGTCTCGGCACGTGCATCACGTTGGTATCACAGAACCCACGCGGTACAATTCACACATCATAATTATCACATAATATAATTCACATAATCGTATAACATGCCTAAATCATTATCATGCATCTTAATCATAAAAACCACACATAATTCCCATCATGCCCTCCCGGCATTCTAATCAAGGCCCTTAAGCCTTATTAGTGAATTTGGGTCGTTACAGTTTCTGACCATAAGTTGACATGACATCACATTGTGGAAAATTTTCCAAATCGTGTTCAACCTTCCAATTTTTAATATACATTTTATTGTATTGTTACTATTGTATTCTATAGCTTGAACACATTAAAAGTAATTATAAATAAATTTGGTTCCATTCTAACTATAAATTTTAAATTATTACTTATGATTCATTACATAAGTAATTTAATAATCAAACCAATTAGATAGTAAGCACATATAAAGAGTGGAAGATTATTAAATAACTCAATAAAAATATTACGTCAATATTATTGTTTATTTTATTTTTGTTTGAATTAAGTCTGTTTTACTTTATGAACATATGTACATGAAATTATAACTAATTGAAAATATTAAAGGATTGCTATTGTTTCATATATTGTAACATTTTTTGTTATAACTAAAAAGTGTTATCATTGATATATATATATACTCGTAATCTATAAAAAAAAAGTTTGGATAATTATTTAATGGTTGGGCATGGTTATTCCTGTGCACTTGAGTGCCAAAACCTAAATAATATATTATCTCCACAATTGAAGGGCCATTCATGTCCACTATTTCAATAGTAAAGTGGTCATTCACGTGCACTATTTCAATAGTAAATGGTCATTCATGTTAAATAATATATTATGTCCCCAATTGAACGGTCATTCATATCCGCTATTCCAATAGTACAGTGGTCATTCGCGAGCACTAGTTCAATAGTAAACGGTCATTCGTATGCACAATTTACAAAAGTAGTCTTACTTGTCTTTTCATATCATATCTTGCTAACTATTACTAAAACAATCCGATTAATTTATTTTTTATAAAAAATGTAGGTTTTTTTTACATATAATCTGAAGGTTGGTTTAATAAAACAAAATCCAACCTAATTGACCTGGTTTTTTTTATAAAACATAATCCAAAGTAGTTTTTTTTTTCAAAATAACCCAAGCATTACAAATCAATTTTCTCCACAAAAGTAAAAATTTAAAATTATTACTTATTTTTATATTAGAAAAATAATATAAATAATGAAGTCAATTACACAATAAACAAATATAAAAATTAAAAGATTATTCAATAACTCAATTAAAATATCACCCGACTATTATTGTTTATTTTATTTTTCTTTGAATGAAGTTATGTTTTACATTATAGTCATTCAAATAATTTTAAAACTAACTCAAATTATTAAATGAGTTCCAATGCCATTGTTTCATATATTGTAACATAAAAAATACCCAAAAATCGAAATATTAAAAAAAAGTCAAGTTTTAGTAATCAATACATGTGTTTGAACAATTAAAATGTCTTCTATAACCACAAATTGTAAAAATCTAATATTAAATGAATAATTGAATTTGATCGGTTTGACTTAAATCTATTAAATGTGATCCATTCAATTACTCAAATTTAATATAAACTTCTAATAGGTTTTTAAAATATACGTGTGGTATTAATCATAAGCTAGGGCCCTAAAATAAATAAATCTCATTAGTACCTTCCTAAGAAAATTATTTAAACCACCAATCAAAATGTAACACAACCTTACCTTAAATTTGAGATTCCAAAGAAAATTGGAAAGGTCTACGACTAACTATCCCCCTTTTCTCTTCTCCTTATTTAATATTCCAGCTTCTCTTTCTTAATATTTGACTCACTTCTAATAAAGCCTATATATATATATACCTAAACACTAACCACTTTTATTCAATTTTGAAACCATAAAAATATCTATTAACTATTTTGTTTTACTTCAATAAAGCCAGTCGAAATCTCCTCTTCATAATAGTAAAATAATATATATTTTTTCAATACCAATAATTATCTATGCCAACAACTTCTTTTACAATTATCTTATTATTATTATTACTACATGCACGTGATTCCCCATAACACATTCTCACCAAAATAATATAAACCATTGATTCATATTTCAAAATTCTAAATATCTTAACAAATATACCTAGAATCTCTCAACCATCTAACTATTTAGACTAGCTCCGAATAACTCAATTCAAATTGAATTCTGAATATCAAAGAAAACATACATATATATATATTCCACTATTAATTAACTTAAATACTAAATACCACCAACTTCTTTGAACATAAGAAAAACAATCAACGTATTCCCATTTTAATTATTTTTCCTATAATACTATTCACAGCATTCCCATTATTTTAAATAAAAATCGATCCACGAACTAGTGATCATGCAAAATGAAAGATAATTCTTGAACTCCCCCCACGTGCAATATTGCAATAGTCTATGGTCATTCGGTTCCACTTTTTATATGAAAATTTATTTCTTATCTATTAACAAAGACTATCATTCCCAAGATTTTGTACTATTATTATGATATTATATGTTTGTCTTGATATTTGTGTTTGTCCTCATCTATGATAAATATAAGTAACATTCTATACTATTTAAGTTGTACAATGGTGTCATCCTCGCATGCACGTAATATTATTTGTCCTCTTCTATCTCATGAAGATCAATTTAATTATATACTATTTAACTTGTGCAGTGGTTGCATTCCAACTACAAAAAGTACTTACATGTTGTAGTACTTACCCATGTGAGTTGTGAATTGTCAAAATCATAATAACAAGTTAAAAAATAATTACCTATGAGTCATTTCCGTGAAGTTCTAACAAGAATTAAAATAATTTATTTTTTTACAATGTTGTTGGGAAGAAGTTGGAAACGAGTGAAAAATTACACATAATTTATGGTCCACGTTTATAATATTGTAAAAAAATCACAAATTTTAGTAAATCATTTTAACAGTAAATAGATTTTCTAACTTGATTTCAAAAACAATAAAACATAATATTAATATATTTATTTTGCAAAACCCATGAAATCATCTTGTCTTCGTGATTGTTTTTTCATGACTTGTTTAATTTTTTTTCAACAGGACACATTCATTGCTAATCTAGGGTAATATTTTATTATAAATACGACATAACAAACATTTAATAGAGAACAAAGATTCCATTAGAGATAAACCATTGCTTAACAAATGACAATAATATTCTAAAGAAAGAGAAGGAATTGAAAAACATATTCTGAAATATGTAGTTCATTTCTCAAACAACGAAAAAAATATATTAATAAATATTACTAGATGAGCCACTAAAGTTGGCTGATTAGTTGGTTTAGGGTGATAATATCTCCCCCCATATCATCCACCAACCTCTCTAGAGAATATACACGATCTTTTAACAAGTCAAAAACACGTTGCATCTCGTTGAGCTGGCCATTAAGTTGATTGACCGCAACTTCAATTTCTGCGTGCTTCAATTGCAGTTGATCATAAGCAAACTCCACTTCTTGCGCGGCCCCGCAAACACATCTTTCAGTATCAGCATACCCATGGCAATGGGGAACATCGGGGTAGTTCTGGTTGCATTGGTTTTGGTGTCCATAGATGAACGTTAGGAAATAACTATCAAAAGAAGTAATAAGAATGGTTGAATGTTTAGATGGATGATTGTGGTTGGAAAGTAAATGTAGGCCTTTTGTATTTATAGGCAAAGTCCTTACCATGCTCCCAACAACTCCCCATGGTCTTGTCAAGTCATGACATATATAATAATAAGATTAAACCTCATGCACACACGACAATTAAATGTAGTGTAAGGATGTGTTCAGACCATATAGGGAGGAGATACTTCAACATTAATATGAATTGAATTTTTCAAGATTTTGGGATGATTAGTTTTGCATGTAAAGTACTAAATATATATTTGTCACTGGAATGATTACTTAAAATCCAAAAACAATGTACTTAAAATGGTAGAGGCGCTCACCATATCACATAATAGAAAAAAGTTCACACTTAAAATACCAAAAGTCTACAAACCACAGAAATTAAAAACTAAAAATATCATAAAGAACATAATCATAGTATGATATATATCTCCCCTTTGCCATCACTTTCGTAGAACGTTGTTCAGAGTGTTCACGCTGCGCCCAAGTCTCTGTTGTTTTAACTCTTGTTTCGTTATAGCACTCTTCAAATCTGCCATTTCCTTTTCTGCCGCTGCATATTTTGCCATTATTTGTCTGGAAACATGCTCAATCTGCTCATGAAGAGTGGACTGAAGAACCATATTTCCATACAATCTTGTGCAAGCATCACAACAAGTACTGACCATCGGGTGCATATACTCATCCCTTCCACTTCGCTGATTCGTTCCATCGGTCGAAGCTGCGCTCGACTCTCCCACGATTTCCTTTCCGTTGCGCCTGTTCATATCCTATCAATTCTGAGTTTTCTCTAGTAATGGGTTATTCTAAGAAGTTTGTGCTTTATACTTGAGTTGTGTTGAGGCAACTATTGTTGCTTCTTATATCGTAATTTGAAAAAATAAAATATTCCATCAAAATTATTTTGATATATTTTAATAATTTTGAAAAGTTATCATAAATGCAGAGATAAAATAGGTGTCATAAAAAAACTACATCCACCGTTGTCATAATCACACATTTATGTTGAGTAGTTGAGTATTGAAGTTGTAAAATTTGACCGAATTGGAAAGTGTGAAATTGGGATGGGTGATAGCTAAAAGACAAAAGTAATATTGACTTTCCATCTCCAACCATTCCGCCAAAAGTTAGCCGAAATAACTTATCTTTATTATTATATTATTTATTTAATACTATTTAATATTATGTGAAGTACTATTAAATGTAACTAAAATCATCACAATTTTTATGAGCAATTAAATAATTTAATAAAATTAAAACTATTAATTAATGAACATGACATAAGTACTGTAGATTATTAAAATTGGATATGTCCTTGTTATCCCCATTTCCTGTGGTGGGCCCGGGACGATGGTCCAGGCCCATGGTTTGGGCGATTGGATATGGGCCCAGCCCAGGCCTGCTTAGTACGGGAGTAACCAAGGACGACGACCCAAGTGTGGTTCCGGACCCGGATGGTGTCCAGGAAGATGATCCATGATAGTCGCCCAGGAGACGTATGGCCAGTTGGGGATACGGTCGCGGTATACGCAAAACAATCCCGGAGCCTGGTAACCGGTCCGGGCCTATGGTAAACGAAGAGGGACAAAGGTAAACGAACCCGGGTCATGTCCTCCAGGTTGGCAAGAAAAGGCATCCATGACCCTGAAGCCGCCCCACAACTCGTGGGGGTTGTCCCACTTTTCACCTGCAGAAAAGGCCACCTCAGGATTGCACGCCGCTAGTTCAGACCTGCGCTGCCAGTACACTAACTGGCTTTCTCCCCTGAATCCTCGTAACTCGGAGTGCCCAGACCAAAAGCACAATTTTGTCGGGCGAAATATAGTCCATGGGCCGCCCCATTGGGCCTTAATGATTGTTCGACCTATGTATTTTTATCTGACAGTATTGGGCTTCCGCCAGAGAAGCCAAGAGTATCCACGCCTTTGATGGGCTCGGGTCATGCCCGGCCCAGACCCAGTGTTCCTATGAGCCTATAAATTCAGGCGATAGAGCACTGGGGAAAGGGTCTCTCTTCGACTTGTATACAGTTACTCTGTCAAAACATGGAGAAAAACTCCATTGTAAGAGACTGTCCAAGCTCTAATACAACTGACTCGTGGACTAAGGCTCATTAACGCCCCAACCACGTAAAAATCATGTTTTTGTCTTCTAAATACCATTCTAATAAGAAGCGGGTCCACAAATATATTTAATACACTTAAACAAGCATAAACAGTCATATCATAATATAATTCATGTAATTATGCATATAATCATAAACATGCACATAATATCCATTTATGCCCCCCTGAAACACTACTGAAGGCACTAAGCCTGATTACCAAATTTAGGATGTTACAAAAGGCCTACTAATTTGGAAATCACATCAGCTGTACTCACATTTTGCAACTTCCAATCAAATTTCTCACAATTTTAAAGATTTTGACTGTGTCTAGTATTACTTATAGTACTAACATCTCCAATATCTCATTTACTCACTCAACATCCCTTGTAATGAAGAGAACAATAGCATTTATAGTCATTATTTGCAACCTCCGAGCTAACAACCTACATCCACTTAGTGTTATTATTGATGTTGAATGTCAATGCTGTGATCAAAGAACTAGGGTTCTTGAGTTTCAAAAGCCTTAGGAGAATTACAACAAAATGGTGGATAATCACACTTACGCTCTTTCTATCATTACTAAAAAAAAAGGTTCAGAAGTCCCTTCCTTGAGCCCTCTCATTCATATTTATAGGCTGAAGGGGGTTACCTGAACCATTCAGCCTTAGTTATCCTTAATATCAGCGTATGAAGGCAACAAAGAGGAAATAATAACTGCAGTTATTACAAGATTACATGTCTTTAAAGGAAATAAACCAAAGTATGCGACTAAGCTGGTCGCATCTAATCGCGAGATCTGATGAAGCAAGAAGGAGCTGGTGTATAGTCCAACAACACCTTTTGACTTTGACGCTGCCCTGTGCCAACCACGTGTGAGAAATTCTTGCCACGTCATCATAAGCCATTTTTGAGTAAACACCCACTTCGTTACTCAGGAGCCCTAATAATGAGGAAAACACATCAATTGTACCCAAAAATTGCAACCTCCAACCTAATCTGTTTGTAACCATTAATTAATTAGGTGAATAGGTATAATATTTGGAACGTTTGACTATGGCTAGTGCCACTAATAGTGCTTGTTCCATGCATTTTTTGCCCTACTACCTGTACGCCCTAAATATCCACGGGTTATTAGCGAGCTGGAAAAGGGCATAACCCTATCAGCCACATGGAAGCCACCTACCTGGAGTTGCTATTACGAGTCTCCACCTCTTTAGCTCGAGCTAGCCAAAATTTTAGTAAGAATACTCAAAGGCATCGGGTCATCAGTGTGGACACCACGAGCTGGGACTACATCAAGCTCGAGGTACGAGCTGGAGCTGACACCTCCGACCCTTTATAAATTCAACCACGCAATGTAAACGTGCACATATCAGACATCACATTTCTACTCCATTCCTGAATTCTCGAATACGCGGCATAAACGTGCGTGTTCAGGCACCTCACGACTGGTTTGGGGCATGCGGCCCATTATCCCCATTACCTATTGATTAGACCACACTTCATTGTCAGGTTTTAGGATTTAATCATGAATGTCACAGAAGTGACATGATGGGTAAGAAGGTCATATGATAGCCCCCTTTGCCAACACTTAGGTGTCCTCTCCCTATAAATATGGAGACCCTAGGCATTGCAAAGGGTTGGCTTCTAATTTGTAAAGAAATACCCTATAGGGAATATCAGAGATATATCAATAATATTGACTGGTGGACTAGAGGGATTTTAACCTTCGAACCACCTAAAAAAAGATTTTACCCATGTCAGCATCCGATATACTTCCCGAGAAGTTCTCGAGGGGGAACTACCTAGTTGACAGGTTATTGACTTACAATCTTCCAAACCTCTGAGGAAAGGCCTCGGAACCCTCCGTGAATTTCTGAAGTGTAGCTCCTAGGGGACCCTGAGTTTGGGTCAGGGAAGAAACGTTTACGGTGACTCTTCAAAGAGCCCTAGAAGTCCCCATAATGACCTCACGAGATTCCCAGAGATTCGATGGACCACATTTCTAAGAAGTGGTCTTAGGCACCTTTTCCGCTAGGATTTTGGGACCACCTACATTTTAGGGTAGGAAACCGCCCTGATAGGCCAATGGCGAAGTGACACGTGTGAAAAAAATAAAAACTAAAAAAATAAATCTATTACTAATTAGTTTGATTAATTTTTTTTTTTACAATTTTAAAGCTACTAAATTTAACAAAAAGAAAATAATATTATTACAAATTATTAATAAATTTAAAATTAACTATTCTGAATTAAAAAATGGATAAATTAAACTTTTTAAAAATAACATCACTCATATATTTGATATGTAAAACAAAAAATAAGTTTGATAATTAAAAAATATTTAACTAATTATAAAAATAATTACTAATAACTAATTAATTACAAGAATAACTATTAAGATCAAGTTAAAGTTGTAAAGATATAAAAGTGTCAATAAGTGTAAAAACAATTAGTATAAGAAATCATAGATAATACTTATCTCTTCTTGTTCTTTAATTTTTTTTAGTATACTAAATATGAGTTTGAATAATAAATGACTAATTGTGTTTTTTGATGTTTATTAAAATGGTATGTCGTAATGTTTTTTTTTTTTAAAAGTAAACATATGAAAAAATTAATAATATAAAAAATAAATGTGTAGGAATTTTGGGTTCAATATCAGCTAAATGCGTAGGATTTATTGGTCTTTCAAATATATGATACAATGTCCATAACATACGATCAACCCATTCTTAATTTATATTCTATATGGACAACTTGTGGAGCATAACAACATCCTACAATAAGGATAATAAATAGTCAATATACCAAGCTCACGCTTACACAATCGTTAAGAGTAAAACTGCTTTTACTTGTCCCCACATGCAAAAGGAAATGCTACACAATTATAATTTTTAGATTTAGTCCAATTATTATATTTTGTTTGTATATAAGTGACAAGACAACTCACTAAAAGTCCATGAACATGTGAAATTACTATAAGATGAATTAAATGAATAGTACTTAAGCTTGCAGTGTAGAAGAATGTAAAGTGCACGGTCCCCATGCTGTATGATAACTATTCACTAAATCAACCACTTTGTACAAATATCCAACCCATAACATCATATTTTCATATGTGGTGTTACATAAAAAGGGTAAAATTATCATATTTTAAAATGTTATTCTAACACTATTTTCCTATTACCTTTCTAAATTGCTTTTCTTTTTAATTTTCTCAGTTTATGTTTTAAATATTCGATTAGCTACTATTTGTTTTTTGGAAGTAATCTTAATTAAAGTATAATTATATTATAACTTGTATATTATATATGAATAAAATCATAAGTTTTATATGAATAAATATACAAATTTTATTTTTTTAGGAATTGGTTGGAATGTGTTCGTATTTATTAATAGGTTTTTGTTGGAATGCACATAATGAATCAGAGCACGTGGAGCCCTTATTTTTCTTTCTTTTACAACTCTAAAACATTTTTTTTTCTTTATAATAACTCCAATGCTGTAGCTAGAAAGGTTGCCATAGTCATTTGTGGGTCCCAAGTAAAAAAATGGGTCCCAAAATCAGATTATTGGCAAGACAGAGTGCCAAAAGTTGGCAACGTTGCCCAACTTGTTTTTTATTTTAATAAAAAGATTTTTGATTATGTGGATGAAAGAGAATATAAAAGTATTAGTATTTAAATTTTTTTGGCAACATGGGAGAGTGCTAGCATTGTAGATGCTCTTGTCAAATGTCTTTGCATTGTTGAAGTTGTGCATTAAACTTCACTTGTGACTTGTCTTGTCAAATGTCACATCAATCCATTTCACAGGTGGAGTGACCTCACACGCATGGCCACAATACTTTTTATACATAGAAGTGCTACTGAATTTTTTTCAAATAATTTTACAGACACATCCTTACAACTTGACAAGTGGTTTTGTTTGTTACTCAACTAATATATAAGTAAGTATTATAATACTTAATTTAAAAAAAAATAGTGTCATTCACTTTATTTATAT
This sequence comes from Humulus lupulus, assembly GCF_963169125.1. Classification (NCBI taxonomy): domain Eukaryota; kingdom Viridiplantae; phylum Streptophyta; class Magnoliopsida; order Rosales; family Cannabaceae; genus Humulus; species Humulus lupulus. Next base: position 48,029,928 of record NC_084796.1, on the reverse strand, counting down.
ATACCCAGTCATCTATTTTTAAAAAAAAAAAAGGAATTACCTATAATTAAAATAATTGTAGAAGTATGAACACGAATTTTTTTTGCTTCAATTATTATGTTTGTATTTAATTTTTTTAATCTCATTCATATGTGCATGCACATATTTATATCAATTATGGGCAAGTCCTTTTAAAAAAAAATAAGTAACTCACTTCGTAACTAATAGTATATATCATTGGAAAAAAATATTAGAAAAAAAAACCCTGATAATAGCACTTCTCTTTTACACGTGTTTCTTAAAACAAAGTTACCACCCACGTCACAAGCATGGCCTAAATCTATGGATCCATCAACTCATTTCACAGCCTAGGTCCCACGTCACAAGCATGGCATGCATAGTTGTGGATTAGACTATTTTAACTAGTTTTGCTAACCCTCCACAAACAAGTGCAAAAAACTCTCCATCAAATTTTGTTATGTACAAAAAGCTCAAGTGAAAAGGATTCAATCAATGAACATGAAAATGAAGAGAGTTCAACAAGCCGCCAAGGCAAACGGTAGTCATATTGGAACTGTTAATAATGCTGATCAAAATTACACTGACACTATCGTTGTTGACTCCAACACGGCCATTGATGAGTTCGATAATCCAGTGTGCAAATGTGGGAAACTAGCAGCTTTGAAAGTTTGAGAGAGTCCAGTAAATCCTGGAAGAAGATTCTTTGGATGCACGAACTATGTATGTAATAAGGTCAACTTCTTTTCTTGATTTCTCATATAAGAATGATCACATTTCTGCTTGTACGTATTATAATGAGTTGTTCTACTGATTCATAGCTCAACACTTCACCATATCCATGTTGCGGGTTTCTTAGATGGAAAGATCCACCGATGTGCCCAAGGTCAAAAGAAATTATACCTGCTATGCTGGAGAAAATTGAAAGGTTGGAAACTGACAAACTTAACACAAACAACAACACAGTAAAGACTGATAAGATATTTCCACTATTCTTAATCTTGGGCTTGAGTTCTATCTTCATAATATTTGTGTTTGTTGTAACTAATGACTTCTCCACAAAGAAATAGAATTATGATTACTTGATATGTTCCAAATTTAGTATAATGAATGTTTTAATATCTATAATTTACATGGAACTCTATGATAAATTTCCGGTGATAGTACTTTGATGTGTCGAAATTTTGTTGGTTTTCAATGAGTCACATGTAAATTATGGGCATATATTGGGGTAAAGTGTAGCATCCAAATGTATATGAAAATTTTAATTGACTCTCTACAAAGGCATAATTTGAAACATTATTCCATAGGGGTTGCCTAAATGAAAATTAATTTTAAATCCTAGAGTTTTATTCATTTGTTCACCTTCTAATGATATTATTACATGGTTTCATTTTTTTTAACCTACAATAATTAAAATTTAATTTCCCCATAAATAAGACAGAAAGGTTGGTTTGGTAAAATTTAAGTTTGTTTAAATTTAATGCAAACTCAGTGTGCTTGTTATAGAAAACCACTTTGCTTAAAAAATCGTGTGCTGTCTTCTCACATTGATATTAGTCGAATTTTCACGTATGATATTATGCTATCTGCCAAATATTTCGATTGGAATCTAGATCCATCGAGATTGGTCTAAATATGAAACAAATCTTATGCAATCTGCCACAAATTTCGACGAGTCTAGATCATTGGAGATTGGGCGAAATTGTAAATTGCACAATTTGCTACAATTTCATAGTTTTTGAAAAGTGGAATTAAATATTCAGCCGACGTTCTCTGTTACGTTCATTTTACCAGATCTGCCAAATACTCTGCCAAATATTTCGATGGAAAACTAGATCCATCGAGATTGGTCAAAATATGAAACAAATCTTAAGTAATCTGCCACAAATTTCGACGAGTCTAGATCATTGGAGATTGGGCGAAATTGTAAATTGCACAATTTGCAACAATTTCATAGTTTTTGAAAAGTGGAATTAAATATTCAGACGACATTCTCTGTTATGTTCATTTTACCAGTAAAGAAAATATTGTAATATTATATACCTGGCAGTGGTAATAAATTATAGTCACTACTACAAAATACCCTTTACGGGAGATTTTTTTAGGACACACATAAATGCAAGTCCTTAAAAATATTTATCGAGTTTTTAGAACACTCATTGAAAGTCCAAAAAAAAACACATTTTAGGACTCGCAATGAGTGTCTTAAAAAAATAAGCATGTCCTAACAAAATCTGGGCTAAAAAATTAGTGTTTTATTTAACCATTTTAAGGACTTACTTTGGGAGTCATTAATACTCTTTAATGACTCGCTACCTGGGCTAAAAAATTGTAAAAAAAAAATAATGAATAGTATAAGTTTAAAAATAAACTAAATTATGGCTGGGGGCCAATTATGTAAATATATATATTTATAAAAATTATATAATTATTAAAAAACCTTAAACTAGATTTTTTGTGTTTTTGAATTTTTTATATTATTAACTTTTGTATTTATAATAATTTTATATCAAAATTTAAATTTATGCTAGCCATAAAATCAGTTAATTAAAAAAAGGGTAAGAGACACAATTGTTTTCGAATTGGGGCTGTGTTTTTAATTGAAAATTTGAATTGGGGCTTTTTAGTTTCAATCCCATACAGTTATGTTTTTTGCAAGCGGGAAATACCAAATTGTTGGGGGCAAAACTAATTTTCATTTGGCTCCTATATGACTAAAGTGTGAAAAACTGGTGGTAACAAAAAACTGGTGGTCTCAACGACAATTCACCCTTCCGCCTCTCATCCTCCATGCTTTTTGCCTCTCTGCTTTTCTTCATCCCTCGTTTTATCTATTCTCGTCGGTGGTCATGGCAGACCCAGATCTCCAGCGGTCCAACCATCATGTACAGTTCATGCTTGTCATCTTCGTCGCCACGAGCATCACGTACAGTTCATACTTCAGATCAAGTTGATTCACCAGTGGGTTCTCTCCTGCTAAGGTTCTCTCTCCGTCTCTCATTTTATTCCCGTTAGTTGTCTATCTCTCACTGGTTTAGATTTTGTTTGGATGTTTAGTTGGAACTTGGTCTTCCATTTGAATATTATTAACCGATGCTTTGTTATTTTATTTTATTGATTTTGGTTTTTGGGATTTAACTCGACTTGGGTGAATATGGTCAAATCTCATTTGAGGAAATTCATATAGTGTAGTATTTTTGGATTAATTTATGGTGCTAATATTAGTACTTGAAGCTGAATTTTTTTAATCAATTTTTCCAAAATTTAGTTTGTTGTTTTGCTCTCTTGTTTGTTAAAAAGAGATGGATTTGACTAACTATTGAATCAAGTTGACATGTTTTATGAAATGAAAAATTGGACAGAATTTATATCTCTACAGAGTTTGGAACTTTTATTTTGTTTGATCTATTTTCTGCATATTGTGAACAAGAGCTGAGGGCCTGTTCGGTAAACTTTTTTTAAACAATTTTCTATTTAAATCATTAAAAATATGATAACAAAACTAAGAAACACGTTCGGTAAAATATTTTTACTTTAATTTTTTAAAAATTTTAATTAAAATTTCTAAAATTTTGAAAGCAACATTTTATCACTTTTAAAAAAAAAATTAAAAAATTGTCAGATGGTTCTTTCTCACGATTAGGTTCAGCCTCTTCAGCTTCCTCCATAGCTCTTCTTGCCCTCCATGACCTCCTCTCTTCCACATGTGAGTTTTCATTCTCTTCTCTATTACTATTTCTCTCACTTTGTCACGTTATTGGATTTTTGCCATAATTTTTTTGATTTTTTTTGTTTATGTGATGGGTACATTTGGATTTCTTCTCTGATCACAAACCAATCGATGATTTCCATTTTCTTTGCCTGCTTGTTTCTTCTCTGATCAGAAACCAAGGGACTTGTTCTAAAGGCTTTGGCTCTTGTCGTTGGATCACAGAACAAGTATGCCCAACTATCTCTATCTTCTTTTATTTATTTATAAATCAGGATTAGGAATTTAAGGTAGAGTTTTGATCTGGGGTTTGAAAAGATTGAGTATTGTTGTGTTATATATGGGATTCTGGTTTTGATCTATGTTTCGATTGCATATTCAAGCTCTCTTTTTTCCTTATTTTTTATATGAAACAATATTATGAATTGTTTGGCAGCTGGACTAAATACACTAGGATTCACTTGTCAAAGAAGAAAAATGTCATAACTGGACTAAATACAGTTAGCAAATTTATTTCATCTGTTTCAGTTAAGCGTTTTGAATTGTTTTACCATATCTGTGTTGGTTTCCAAACTTCTTTAACTAATTAGTGTTCTTACCATATAACTAGCTCTAAGATGAATGCTTACAGTTTTATCAACTTATTGAATATCATTTTACATTAGAAAATCTGCACCTTTTACCTATTCCAAAATCAAATCCCTCTTGCTGTTCAAATGAATATCAGCTTTTGTTTTCCTTTGTACTAATGGTCATAAACTAGTCACATATTCACATCAAATATGTCAGCCTATGTTGAATGGGATTCTGTCTGACAAAGTTTGAAATTTTGTTTTTAATTTTTTAATGATTCGAATCAAACAGATTGTCGTTGTTGTTGAAAGTAAGAAACACAGAAGGTGATCAAGTTTCAAATCATTATTATATTAGCTTTAACAGTGTTCTTATTTAAACTACATGTTGTAATTTTGCATTGGTAATACCATCCTTTGTTTTCTTATGTTCAGTGCCTAAATTTTTAAGGCCAAAGTACACCATTAACAATTGGTGTGTCATTCTGATAATAGTTGTTTACTTGATAGACAAGAATCCAAAGTTGACAACCAATTATTTGTAAATTATAATCGCGTGAAGCACATGATCCCCTCAGTAAACCCAATCCTAAAAGCATTTTTTTTCTCTTTCTTGGATTTTAGGATTTGGAATTTGTAAGTTGAGATAGTCAAAGATTGATCACATGACACAGCTGCATACTATATTAGATTAATAATAGAAGCAACTAGTAAGAAGATTTTAAACCAAAGATACTCTCTATCTCTATCTCTTTCTCTCATATATTCTGATCTTATTGCTGTATAAAATAAGTACTTGTGCTCTTTATTTAGCTCCAATTGTTTTCATTTAATTGCTCCAAGCACATCTTCAAGACTGATTTCACATCTTCACATGTAGCTGGTACTGATCGAAGTAGAATCACTGCTTCAGTTTGTTAAAAGAATCTAAATTTTCATGTAAAGATAAATATGGAACCATCTTAAAACCATACAATATCTCTAACAGATTAAGTTTGTTAGTTAATGTAGGCTAGGCATAAATTTCTTAAAGTTTCTTCCATATATGTTTTGCAGTGTTCAACCCTAGAACTTTCCTTGTCACATTATTGGATAGATACATTTTCTGATTGATATGGTTGTTGGTTATTTCGCAGATGTCAGACCTCATAATTCCCGTGGAGGACCAGTTTCCGGGCCGGATCACCTACCGAGGAACGCCGGTGCTGCAGAAGTTGAAAGACAAGTTTAATGAACATAATATTCTTGAGAGGGCTAACAAGTCAGTATTTAAGCAGTTCTTCACAGTGCCACAATTCAAATTTTCAGGGACACTCATACATGGGCTGCTTATGAGAAAGATACCCTCAAATAAGGTGCATGAGGTACAGTTCCGTATTGGTTGTGAGCGGCTCCGGTTTGGGACAATGGAGTTTGCAATGATCACTGGGTTGTCTTTCGAAGCACCAGACACTAAGAAATATGAGAAGCTTACTTTGAAAAGTGGAAGATTAGTGGAGCTGTACTTTGAAGGTGCTAACAGAATTTTGTCAAGCAAGTTGGAGGAGGTCTTTAAGGCTTGCAAAGATGTAGAAGACACCTGGAAACTTGGACTATATGGAAATGAGCCTGTCGCCGCAATCGAAAAGGACTTGTTGATAGTCGTTGAAGATCTTGATTTTTTCTATAACTACCCTTGGGGCCATAAATCGTTTGAAAAGACTTTAGGTTCATATCGCAAGGACATGAGAAAACAAAGAGCTAAGTATTTGGAGAAGGTTGTGGAAAGTACAATGAATTCGAAGCAATGTAAAGGCCAGCAAATTCATGCTCAGTACACATTATACGAATTTGCTCCAGCAATTCAGTATTGGGCTTATGAGGCAATACGCGAGGTAGGATTGGAATGTGCAACATTTACTAGCAAGGATATTCCAAGAATGGTGCGATGGAAAAGTGTGAAGATTTTCACTGCCGTAGATGTGGCCAACATGCTGAACAAAGATAAGGTAAGGGTTCTGTTGCGGTCTTTCCACTTTCTAAGACTAATTATTTTTTTAATTGAAATTCCAGTAATTGTAGTCTTTTTGTGCTTGTTCCACATTTAGTACCACTGTTGTTCTACTTTGAAGCCTACACCAGAGGAGAGACCACAGTTGGCAAAGGTAACAGGAGACCAACACATGGACACCTCCCACCTACGTAAGCTCTAGGGAATAGATCACTGTGTGGGTCGAACACTCACGGAACACGAGATAATGGAGGATGCTTGGCTTGATCGCATTGCTGGGGATGATGAAATGATGGAGGATGATTTCACACAACAAAACCAGGAATCTCGAACATACTTTCATGGCTTATCGGAAATGGTGAAAGACTTGGCCGAGGTTAAGGCAATGCAATTGGACTTAAAGGCTCAAGTTGCCAACATATTAAGTGGACAGAGGGATATGCAGAATCGCCAAAAAGAGACAATGGATAAGCTCGAAAATCTACTTTTATTGGTGCGACAGTCTGTTGGGGCGCGATCGGATAGGGAAGATAGCTTGCCTGACAGTATTCTTGGACCATATCAAGGTGATGATGCGGCGACAAATAGTGAGACTCGTGCCAAAAGCCATGCTGAACACGATGATGATGATGATGTCCCTAATGTTAATTTTAGAAGGCCATCACAGCGACGAAGGAACAATTAAGACACACATGTTCCATCTAGTGAAATACTGAAATCATGTTCGAACTAATAATTTTCCATATTAACATTTGAGTTCTCTCCTTAAATTCATATCTTATTGGAAAATAAACTTTCAAATTTCTAAAACAATCACCCCCTCACAATTTACGTGTGGTTTGGATGAAACAAAATTAGATTTCTAAATTTAAATGTCAATTCAACAGAGAAATACAAACTGCTAATAAATTCGACTTCCATCTAGATTACCCAAAAGTAAAAAAGAAATGTCAAATAACTTCCAATTTTGAAGATAATTTTTTTTTCATTAATTGTTCTAATCAAATGATTACCGCATAATTTATTTATTATATTTTCACCAAATACAAATTGAATGGTGTAGTTTAGGGCCACAATTGTGGTGGCTTTTCCTACTAAATTTAAATCTATACACAATAGTTTGAATAGAAAAAAATTATTGGATATATAGTAAGTTTGAATATTAAAATGGAATTATACCTTTTTTAGACAAGTTAACTTAGTACTTAATTATTACACATTAACTCAGTATACAAACATATCTACTTTGTACTAGCCAAATTTAGAGGTTACGATCTACAATGTCGATTGTAGACAAATGTATCTGGACCTAATAAATCAAAATGCCTATTAAAAAACTGAAACTAGTTATCCTTTACAATTCCTCAACCCTTTCTAACTTGATTTAATACATCTGGGAGAAGGAAAAGTGGGCATGGCTAATACCAAAAAACATAGATGGTTTGATTAACTATTCCTCATACTTAATTCTCTTCAGTCTACCACTAGTCCTTGTTGGTACTGGACGTGTGGGAATGGAGTTCTTCGACTTCAGCTTCTTCGTTGAAAATCTGGGGTCCGAATGGGTCTTCACAGGGCTACCTACGGGTAGAGGAGTCTGTTGCATGTAGTATTTTGCCTTGTCAGCGAAAACAACCGCCCTCACCTCGTTTCGATCATGTGTTACAAGCCGACATGCTATCTTCAGCCGCTCATCCACTGGAGCAAACTGCAATGACACATTGATTAAAATGGTTAATTTCAGTGTTAACACACAGGTAGACGAATAATTAATTTTAACAACTACATACCGGAGACATGGATTCCTCCCGTTTGAAGAAGGAATCCATAAACTTCATGACATATACTCCACAATCGTGCCCATTGTCCTGCTGGGGTGTACCACTCTTTATTGAAACCTTGAAGTTGGAGAACTGGAAGTCATTTTGTTTATGTTGCTTTATCTCGGACTTGAAAAGGCGATCAAGAGTACTTAGCTGACGTGCAAAATGTTTAGTAGTCATGAAAAATTAAAAAAAAAACTTTTAAAAGGAATAACAATGACAAGGGTGTTTGGCCATATTCTCACCATCTCTTTTGTGGCTTTCGTGCTTACGGTTTTGCTTCTAGCAGCAACAAGGGGGTCCCAAATATCAGTACACCGATTGATTATATTCACCGCGACTAGGAACCAATGATTGAAAATCTCAGTGACGAACACGGGTACAAGCATCTAAGAATAAATCAAAATTAGATGATAGTCAGGCGTTCATTAGATTATTACCATTTCAGCAGAGGGGATATTGTTAACTTTAACAAATACATTTTATGAAAGGATTAGGCTTAATACAAACCAGTTCACATAAGGAAAACTGCCCAAAGTGGAAATCAGCCCATTGTTGGCTTACGGCGTAGTCTTCCACTGGCCTCCCTTTCCCCAAGTATGCCTCCTATTATATTCACGACGTTTGTCAAATTGCGTCATACAGCACAAAATAGTAAACATAAAAAGTGGGTTGAATTTCCGGTTATGGACTTTAGGTGAATTACCGATATTTGAGTGGGCATATACCAAATGGAAGTCGTTTAAGGAACCTCTTGTCGCTGCCTTTCCTCGTGTGTAAACACCCGGGAAAAGCAAGTAATGATCTAAAATCAAGAAACCACAATGTTAATGATCAAAGTAATCACGTCGGAAATATAAAATCCACATGCAGTAACGACTTACATCACCAGAAATGTCTCTTTCGGGAGTCAAGGTCCACATGGAGCTCCTGAACAGTTCCATCTTCCCAAACTTCACCAGAGTGTAGCTGAAATGAAGGAGACAGAAAAAATAAAGGCACATTATTAATACACCGCTGCAAGGTATTTAAATTTTATTTAATCAACTGAAATGGTATAACACTTAATTGCACGATTCCATACCTCCACTCCAAGTATGGGCTGAACATCCATTTCGCAAGCTTCATCACCTCAAGTAGGACTGACACATCTAGGTGAAAAGAGCCCACCACCTTTCCCCCCGAACTAGAGAAAACTTCAATGGCTTTCTCACCAAAAAGACCTGTTTGCGCTAGTAATTTTTGTTTTGGGGACTTTGATTTTGTGGGGCTACTATCCCCGTCAAACTCGATGTGCGTAAGATCATGCACTACCCTCTCAGCCGCAGGTTCGGTGTTCTCTGTATAACTTTTTTTCTCACTAAATCCCTTCTTCTCATTTTTTATAAACTCAAAATTCTTTTGTCTTTTTCCAACACTCTCCACCTCGCACTCCATTGTCGACTCTGAATCTTTAACTGCAGCAGCCCTAATGATATCCTCAATGGTCTCTTTTTTAGTACGTTCTTCAACCAGGCTGGTTGTAATGGATAAAGCTATTTCACTCAACTTTTGGTCTAAATGCTTCTGCATTGCATCCAAACCCACTTGGACTTTCGCAAATGTTTCTTGTGGAAAAGTGAGTATGATTTTTCTCACTTCTGTCAACTCACTCATGAATGTGCCAAAGTCTTGCTTCAGAGCACCCACATCCTGCCTTACACCATCTACAACCTGCCTTAGACTGTCAACATACTGATTTGTCCCGTCATCAGCGACAGCAACAGGGGGGACTTAGAGGTACCAACAGCTACGGTCCTGACCCCCTTAGCAAGTAGAATCTGCAAAAATAAAACATAAAGAAAAGGATCTTGAGCAATAACTACATAATTTTTTGGCATTATCAAGAATAGCACATCAAACAAACATTTCACTTAAATAATGAAAGGAAAAAAAAAACAATTACATTGTTCAATTGGAATCCTCCAAATTGTTGAAGCCACTTCTTCACTCGCTTCACTTGGATGTCCGTCCAAAAATCTATGCAAGGAATGGTTCGATCAACATAACCAGAGTCAACGTGATCCAAATAGAAGAGCTACACCATAAAATAGTAAACAAAAAAAATGTAAGTTTCTATACACTGGCTTTGATTACATTTAATCATAACTTGAACAATTAAAAGACAAATAAGATACCTGGAGAAAGATTAAGCATCCAGACAAGTATTTGTACCCGCCCACTTGGAACTTCCTGATGGACTCCATAAGGAACCGCTCGCAGAATGTGGCCCAGTCTTTCAATGCTATGGAATTAACATCATGCAACACCTTCATGTAGGAAGCACTGACTTTATTTCCGGCCATTGGACACAGGATACTGCCGATGCATGCCAGGGAAAATCTTGCAATGAAGAGGTCGTCGGCGTCTTGTGACTCCCTCAGGTCTTTCTCCAGCTTCCTCAGGCAAACGCTGCATTCTTTTCCCACAACAGCACTCACTAAATCTGTTTTAGGAAGTGGGCTGGTCATTTTAATCTTTGTTCCCCCATCTTTTATATTCATCACCCTTTCAAAGGCAGCAGCGTTGATGTAGAACTCCTTTCCATATATGCATAACTTGTTATCGGTCGTGTCAACGTTCTTAACCAACCATTTAATTAAGCTACTATTAGTGCTCGGACCATCAATCCTCATTAGAGAACTGAATCTTGTGATTGCAGCCACCTCCTTTTGGTCTGGCGACATGACTGATAAGATTCGGCCAATTCTCTCGAATGAGCACTGGGTGATGATGTTCGCAGCCTTTGATATTCCCTCATCCCCTGATGCTGCATCAGGACTTTTTTCTATTACTTTTTCGACCCGATCAGTCTTCGAGGTGGTTGTTTTTTTTGGGGGGGGGGGGGGTAACGGGGAATCTTTCTCAATTGGATACAATAGGTGGAACATGTCTCTGTAGAAACTTGTTCAATCTTATTTAATGGTGTAGAGTCTGCTTGGATGCGGTCCCAAAATAGTAGCTGTCAAAATACAAATCAATTTATGATGTTAATATTCTTCACAACAACCTATAAACAACGTACATAATCAGTTTTAACAAATTTGAACACTTATCAAATTCAAAATTAAATTAAAAGTTCAAATATTAATGAAAAAAATTGGTCTTTAAATTAAAAAATTGGTCTTTAACCCGATTTAAACCACAAATCTAGATGACCATCTAGAATAATCGACTACGATCTAGATAGTATATTACAAAAAATTAAATAAATCGTGCTGACTAATAGCTGCCCTAGATAAAAAATGTATATATAAAACGGCACATAAAACTTTTCCCTCACAAATAATTCTCCATCTAAGAATACAATCCAATATCGAAATCTATATTCCAACTGCACCAATTAAAAAAATTAACAAGTCTCATCTCTTACTATGATTAGTCTCATGAAAAATACATTTTTAACCTCCAAGTTTTAAGACAAAATCCAAAATTAACAATAATTCTACTCTTACTAGTTCAAAAGATAAAATGTTCCCTTAAGAGTCTGAAAGTGGTTTATTTCCATGTCTGGGACAGTTAATGGAAATTAACTCGTGGATTTCTCTACCACTCAACATGTACACGCTAAAGTAGCATGGAAAAATAAAAGTGACATTCACTAATCTTACAATATTGATCTCCGGAAAATAACAACATCTGCTTAATTAAATATTGGTTAACTTTGGCTTCCTATAAGTGTCCATCATATGAGTTTCAAGTCTTAGCTATTCATTTCCATGTATAGTTATTAGTTTATTCAATAGTTGTTTCATTGTTTCATGGCAAGAAATTAAGGTTCATATTGCACTAGGATACCAACTTGGAAAGACATTGATAGCTACTGATCATGGGTTACAAGGGCTTAACCAGGTTTAGGTGAAGTGTTTTAATGCAGTAAATTAGTAACCAACAAAAGGTTGTCAAGAGTGGCTTTACTTGTTACTAATAACACTAAGTTCAAGTTTTAATACTATTTGAATTTTTATGGTCGATGAAAGAAGACAAATATATTTGCAACTTAAGAGAGAAAATTAAAGTGAAAATGTTTATATTTGTTTTGAAAGTCTTATTGTTCTTTATCTATGTTTACTTTTGGTTCGATTGGTAGTTAGTATATGATTTGGATTTTGGTGCTTTTACATATATATTCATGATTTCTTGTTCTAAGGCATCATCTTACTCAATTTCTTTATGTACATATATCTCGTTTCATTGCCTCTACAAGGAAACAGAGACATTCATTCTTTCTTCTCAGGGTAAATAGTTTTTTGTTTGCAGGGATTTCAAGTGTGGACATGGCTTTTTCATCATTCTTCATTTGAGATCATTTTTTATTGGTTTGATTGTAACTAGCAACTACACATATTAATATTGGTTTTCAGTCCCTTGGTCGTAATGGGGATTTGATAAATGAGTTTTAAATGAATGTTTTTATGCTCATAATTTAGCTTCTTCGACTAACATTTTAATATCCTAATTCTATATTCAACAACAATGTATCACAAATTCTAAAATGCTTCCCTTGGCAATGTCCTAGATTAATCCTAAAAATGTGTCTCTCTCAAAAAAACAATTGATCATCACTATCACAAACAAAAATACGAAACACTAAATCTTTACAATCAACCAATATTCAGCAATAGCCAGCATGCATTTCCCACTAATTTAAAAAAAAAACAAATCAAATTAAAGAAGGCTTTGAAAACTAACTCTATCAATAAATTAACTCAATTGCTCCATGCTCTCCTCTGCACTCTCCGAGACAAATTAAAATTTTTGATCCATCTTACCTTCGAAAATAGCAATGGCTCTCCTAGAGTTCAGGTACAGAGTTCGCTTCTTGTTTTGAGCTTCAATGAGGAGAGAATGAGTGACCGAGTTAACAAAAAATTGAGTTTTGAAGAAGCAAAACATAACAAAATAACTGATCATGATAAACAACTATACCTGCTCAAACCTTGAAACCGCAAAACCATGATCTACACCAGTGGAATCCATTAAACCATACTAAACCATACCCAAAAAATTAATTACCAAAGAGACTGTGTTTTTTTTTTTTAAACAAACAGTGGGTTTTTCTTCAAGAAGGAGGTCGGGTAAGGCTAAGAGGAGAGAGACAAAGCCAGTTGATTGAAGACTGAGTGAATAGTGAAAACACTGTTTACCCCTGCTGACAAAAGGCTGCGATTGTCAGCTGAACTTTTAATCACCAATTGAACCCCAACCCTTGGATTTGATCCAACGGCTAAATGATTTTCAGGGAATGGTTCCGTGGACGGAATAGAATCGGTCCCCATATATATATATATATATATATATTGCACGATACCACCTCTCAGGCTTTAACAACATTTTCACATTATTTTTTCTGCTGTCATCCCTACTCTGTCTCCTCTATATATCTCTTCTATATAATAAATGTGTAAATAACGAAAATTCTTAGTTTTAACGGTTTTTTATTTTTTTTAATGTTAACTTTAACAGAATATTATTATATTTAACAGTAATTTGTAAACCGTTAAATTTAAATAAAATAAAATAAATAATTAAAAAAATTAAAATATGATATTTTTGAGATATTTTATAATGATAATTATTTAAAAATAATAAATAATTAAACAAATTAAAATATGATATTTTTGAGATATTTTACAATAATAATTATTTAAAAATAATAAAATCATATGTTTTATAACTTAAATATAATTTAATTAAACTTAAACTCACTTGTTAGAATAATATCATATTAAACATATAATATAATCTACTGTAAATTAGTAACAAATTATTTTTTTTAAAAACTTAAATTTAAAATTCACGTATGATATTTAATATTATATTAAACATATAATATATAATCTATTGTTGTCACTCCCAAATATAAAAACTAGAACAAACATAAACTTAAACAAAAATAAATAAATTATTTAATTAAAATAGGATATTTATTTCAAAATTTATATGACATTAATATAATTTTAATAAAAATAATTAATAAATCCTATAAATAAAACTAAGCAAACGTGCATATTGCACGTTGCTTGTATCTAGTATATATATATATAGAAGAATTCACAATGGTTACTACTTATAGATGGGTACTAACAATTATGATGATGTGGCAACATAGTTACTTGGTATAGCAAGTCACCAATAGGTAAAAATTTTCTTTCTAAATTAATTTCGAATTTAGTTATTTTTTTTGTCATAATTAATGTTGTTTCCAACCAATGAGACACACTAGTTATCTTTAGAAATTTACATGCATTTAAAAAATGAAAAAGTTTAGAATATTATATTTTCATAATAAATACACATTTTTTATCAGGTAACCCTTCCAAAAATTTGAAAAAATTAAATTTTATTTTTAGAAATATTAATTAACAACTATAAATATGGATCATTGATCTTAATCTAATGGTTAATATTAAAGTAACCATCCATGGGTAATAAACATTAAGAGTGCACCCATATATAAATATATATATATATTTATATATATGGGGGAATTCTCCTATAGGGGCTTCAGTTTAAGCCCTACCGGTAGGGCTCTCAGTGTTCTCGACCCATGAACAGTTTTCGGCGCGATTTTTTTAATGACCGTGTATATTGTAGCCATTTAGAGCATCCTGCAAATTTTCAGAAAATTACGAATAGTTTACAGTACCGAAAACTAAGTTCAAACATGTTGTACGCGTGACTAATTTTGTTTATGCGCGTGGAAAGCAACATGTTTGAACCTCATTTTCGGTACTGTAAACTATTCAGAATTTTCTGAAAATTTGCAAGATGCTCTAAATGGCTACAATATACACGGTCATTAAAAAAATCGCGCCGAAAACTGTTCATGGGTCGAGAACACTGAGAGCCCTACTGGTAGGGCTTAAACTGAAGCCCCTATAGGAGAATTGTCATATATATATATAGCACAATACCACCTCTCTCACGCTTTAAAAACATTTTCACATTGTTTTTTCTGCTTATTAATTCGATAAAAGATAGAACAATTTGGTAAGATAGACATTCTATTTTCATAAAAATAAATTGTTTTCTATCTAATGTTTTTTTAGTGAGACAAGGGTTGTATATAGACTGATTTTTCTTCATTTTAGTGGAATATCGAGACACAAGAACTCTAGGTTGTTTTATCTTGGGACGACATAGTTGATAATTTTTCTTGACCGATTTTGGTCAAGCCGCAAAACATCTTAAAAATAGTGACTAAATTCGTGACTCATTCCAAAAAATTCATATGAAAATTTCATTCTAATTTTATTTATGCCAACAATTTTAAGATGAATCTTTCTTGCCATGTTTACTGATAAGTTTTTTTTGTTCTACTTCTTTTGATATTAGCAAGTCTTTCCATTTTGAGGGTATTCATTTTAAACGATGGATACAAAAGATGTCATTTTTTCTTCAGTTGTATGTAGACTGATTTTTCTTCAATTGAGAGGAATATCGAGACACAAGAACTCTAGGTTGTTTAATCTTGGGACGACATAGTTGATCGTTTGTCTTGACCGATTTTTGCAAAGCCGCAAAACATCTTAAAGATAGTGACTAACTTCGTGACTCATTCCAAAAAATTCATTCGAAAATTTCATTCTAATTTTATTTACGCCAAAAATTTTAAGATGAATATTTCTTGCCATGTCTGCCGATGAGTTTTTTTTTTTTTTGTTCTACTTCTTTTGATATTAACAAGTATTTCCATTTTGAGGGTATTCATTATAAACGATGGATACAAAAGATGTTATTTTTTTCTATGAAAAAAGTAGCATATGTACTCTCTGCTAAAGAACTTGTGTTGTCTAATTCACCTAATGAGAAACAAGCTAAGGATTTAGAGCATCTTTAGGGGAATCATTTTGTGTGGTAATGATTCCAATTCACATGTTTACTAAACACAAGGAATGGGAGAACTTAACCAGATAAGGGAGAAAAGAATGAGAATACTTTTTCCCCCAATTACCTAAGGAATGTCATTGAGGGAAATAGCTTCTATTTTTTATAAATAAAAAATTAAAAGATAATTTTTCCTTTGAAAATACATTTCACAAAATAATTACTTAATATGTTTGTAATCAAAAGGGACAATTGAGTCAATTTAAGCATTCCAATTACGTTTCCTTATGATGTAAACAACACAAAATGATTCTAATTCCCTCTCTGAATTTTTTTAGTAAACAACATAATACAAATAATGATTTTGATTCTTCCATATTTTATTCCCATTCATTTCTCCATTAATTTAGTCTGATTCTGATTACACTTTAGCAAGAAATTTATTTTGAATGGACTATGTTGATGATATGTATGACTATTATAACTCTAACAAATCTACTACGGAAATTGTACGCCCTAAATATCCGTAGACACTTTGTCGAGCTAGAGAAGGGCCTAAATTGATCTGCCACGTGTCAACCGTCCACCCGGAGCTGTTTGTTACAATCCCCTATCTGACCAGCCCGAGCTGGTGGATCATTTAACTGCTCCTTGGAGCCATCACGTCAGCATAATATAAGCCACGAGCTAGTGCCGCATTAAGCTCGTGATGCATCAGAGGTCTGACACCCCCGAATCCTTGTAAAGTCAACCATGAAATATAAACGTGCATATATCAGATATCACGTGTTTGTTCTATTCCTGAATTTTTGGATACGCAGTATAAACGTGCGTGTTCGGACATCCCGCACCTGAATTGGGCCATGCGGCCCATTGCCCATCCTTACCTATTGATTGGACCACACTTCACTGTAAGGTTTAGGAATTAATCATATGTGTCACACTAATGACATGATAGATGATTAGATCATGGGATGACCCCAATACCTACTCAGAGATCAATCTCCTATAAATACCGAAACCCTGGGTAGTGTGAGGGGTTGGCTTCTTCTTGTAAAACAAGTACTTTGTAAGAAATAGAAAAGAGATATCAATAATATTGACTGGTGGACTAGGAGGATTTTAACCTCCGAACCATCTAAAAAATGAGTGACCATCTTTTCCTTGCAATTAGTTTTCCACATTCTAGATTACTATTATTTTCACGTTACGGTTTATCAATCTTCACTAATCCATCCTATTTATTCGTATAATTATCTGTTGGCGAAAAACTGCGTCAACAGTTTGGTGCTTTCATTGAGAGTGTTTAGATTAGTGCTATCACAAAAACTTGATCATGGTGGTTACTCGGTCAAGGCATGGTAATGAGGCAGATCAACATGATGGGCAGAAGGCCCACCATGACACCATTCCAACGAACCAAACCCAGAGGTCTACAGCAATCAGGAAAGCAGCCGATGGGCCAGGACAACACCGGAAGTTCGGCACCCCGACCATAAAATCTGAACCCGGGTTACCTGACGACGATAGAAATGGAGAACATACAGTTGAGGAGTCAGCCATCCAGAGCAAGTAAGAAAATCGAGGAAGTCTTGGCCCGACTATCCCCTCTTGCAACCGACATTAACGTCGGAAAGAGGCAAAGCAGGACTCACAAGTCCCGCAGGGATAGTCGGCCCAGACCCAGTTGGTCGGTTAGAACCTCAACCCCGAGTTTTGCGCCCATGTCGCACCATAACAAGGAAGCTATGTTTGAGGAGTTTCCCATGGCCAATCAGCAAGTTAGTCGATCAATCAGAACCTCAACTCCTACTTCGGCTCCACCATCGAACGCACCCAGAAGAGCTCGTGGCAGCTCGCGGAGTAGGTCCGGGAAAGCTCGCACAGACAACCTGCTCCGGCCAGCCCTCCCATGCTGCGGTCAGACCACCAAGCGTAGGAAGCTGGAGGCGGTAGAGTAGAACGACCGTGAGCTAGTTTGATCCGGCCGGACGGGACGAGGATCGCTTCATCAGTTAGGCATCCCCATTCGCTGATAAGATACCCATCTCCTCCTCGTCCTGCTCGAGATATTCTAGCGCATGGGAGCAGTAGAAGGAATCCTCCTCCCGCTGTTCCTACCCATCGCTTGCGAGCACGCAAGAATGTCCTGGATCCTCACCCCTGGCAGCAGGCTCCAAGCTTTTCCAATGGGAGCTATTGGACCAAGAGCCACCGAAGTGGCAGATCCGGTGGAGACCTGTGCAATCGTCTAAGTTTGATGTAAAGCCCTCGGGCCGCCTTGAGAACCAACCTTCGAGATCGCCTCAACTCGCAGAGGGGGGATCCGACCAGAAATGAAAGTCATGTTCATCGAGAGGATGGTCCTTCCGAAGTACGTGACAGTGGGAATGTCCCGCCAAACCAAGCTCAAGCTTGGAGGGACAATAACCCGCCTAATGCGTATAATGGAGCGAAAGCTGTTGAACAGCCCCAGAACAACCAAGGGATCAAGGAACAGACCCTCGAAAGGTTAGCTTAGATGGAGGAGCTAATGAAGAAACTCTTGTCAGAAAAGGGCAAGGACGAATAAGACTCGGGAGACGAGCCCGAGTTTTTTTCCCCCAACATAGCAGCCACGACGTACCCGCCGAGTTTCCAAATGCCCCACCTATCCAAATTCGATGGGGAAGGGGACCATTCGGATCACTTGGGTATGTTCAATACCCTGATGATGGCCCATAATATCGACCCCGAGCTGAGATGCTTGATATTCCCTTCGATTTTGATCAGGCCAGCTAGACAGTGGTTCAATCAGTGTAAAAAATAGTCGATTAGCTCGTGGAAGAATTTCTCTGCCGATTTCAAGAGGGCATTCCGAGCCTTTCAAGCAGCTCATGTGAAAGCAGACGCCCTGGCGAATGTGAAGCAACAGCCCGGGGAACCCTTAAAAGCTTACCTGAGCAGGTTCGCAAATGTTGCGGCCTGAGTTAGGGACGCGGACGATAGTTCCAAGCTCATGGCTATGAGGACTGGAATCCTTGTTGGGGGGTAGGCTGTGGAAAGAAATCCAAAGGATAGGTGTCAGCACCGTGGATGAATTCTTGAACAAGGCCTAAGAATGGATAAACTTGGAAGAGGCGTGAGCATCGGTCGCGGGAACCAACCAAACCCTTGATCAACCCGTTGGAGCGGAAACGGATGTCATGAAAACGACTCAAACCGTTGCCCAGAATAACCAAGGGGGTGGAGGCAAGAGAAAGGGGAGCGGCGAGGGTGGCCAGCATAGTCCAAAGAAGAACAAGCCCACAGAAAAGTTCAAGCCAGTCTACGCGGTTTATACCGAGCTCACAAACACTAAGGAGCACATTTTCCTAGCAAATTCTACCCGCCTTCCCTGGAAAAAGCGAGAGCCCTTGAAAAATCAGAAGGCCAAGAGAGACCCTTCCAAATTCTGTCGATTCCACAACGACATCAACCACAACACAGACAATTGTAGGCATTTGAAGGACGAGATCGAGACACTCATCAGAGCTGGACCTTTGGCTCAGTATGCGCGGAATCGAGTCCCTGCCAGTTAGCAAGCTCCGGAGGCTCCCATAAACCAGCCCATGGCCCAAATGAATCAGGACACCTATCCTCCCATAATAGGAGGAGAGATAGCCACCATCTTCGGAGGCCTTCATCTGGTAGGCACGAGTAGAGGTGCCCAGAAGAGGTACATCAATGAGCTGAGGTCTCATAATGGAGTTAAGTTTATCCCAGAGCAGCATCTACCCAAACAGCAGCGATTGGAGAGGCAACCAATCAATTTTACCGAAGAGGACGCTAGTCATGTCCAGTTCCCACATAACGATCCTCTGGGCATAACTGCCCAGCTCGCCAATCGGAGAGTTAGGTGGATGCTGGTTGATAATGGGAGTTTGGTGAACCTGGTGTTCTGGTCCACGCTAGAAAAAATGGGGTTGTCTGTAGCCGAACTAAAGGCCACCTCCATGATGTTGTATGGGTTTTCCAGAGAAGGGTCGGCAGCGATAAGAATGATCGAGTTAGTAATAACCTTGGGAGAGGGACCCCAAACTGTCTCAAAACTCCTCAAGTTCATGGTTATCGACTGTCCCATCGCATACAACGCAATTCTGAGCCGGCCTACGTTGATGGCATTTGAAGCCATAACTTCTATCCTCCACCTCGTAGTCAAATTCCCCTCCTCTACGGGGGTATGTATGGTCCGAGGTGATCAGCTCGCCGCCAGGGAATGTTATAGCATTTCCATGAAGGGAAAATCACAACCCGGGCAGCAGACGATGACCATTCAGGGCAGAAGCGAGGAATATCAGGAAATAAGATCTATTCCTGGGATAGAAAAACCTCAGGAAGTCGATGGTGTAGGTATCACCTTGAGTGATGATATTGACCCAAGGATAGGCGAAGATAGATCCAAGCTCCAAGCCATCGAAGAGCTCGAAGAGGTGAACATCAATCCTAGAGATTCTTCGAGGGTGGTTAGGCTCGGGAAAAACCTTTATAATGAGAGAAAGGCGGAGCTGCTAAGATTTCTACAAGAAAATCTAGACGTGTTCGCCTGGTCTCATGAAGACATGATCAGATTCAG
This sequence comes from Humulus lupulus, assembly GCF_963169125.1. Classification (NCBI taxonomy): domain Eukaryota; kingdom Viridiplantae; phylum Streptophyta; class Magnoliopsida; order Rosales; family Cannabaceae; genus Humulus; species Humulus lupulus. The sequence goes on along the minus strand of NC_084796.1, from coordinate 48,009,371 downwards.
CCCAAGCGTCATCATGCATACCCTTAACTTGGACAAAAACATGCCTCCGAAGTCCCAGAAACAAAGGCGCCTGGGCACGACCCAAGCTGAGGCCCTAGAAGAGGAAGTAGCTTGACTTTTAAAATGCGGCTTTATTCGCGAAGCAAAATACCCGATCTGGGTCGCCAATCCTGTTTTGGTCCCGAAGCCCAATGGGAAGTGGCGGACCTGCATCGACTTTTCTGATCTGAATAAAGCATGCCCCAAATATTGCTTCCCCTTGCCAAGAATTGACCAATTGGTGGATGCCACTGCGGGGCACGAGCTCATGTCCTTCATGGATGCATACTCGGGTTATAACCAGATCGTTATGAACCCTGCAGACCAGGAACACACTAGCTTCATGACCCCAACCAACGTTTATTGTTACAAGGTCATGCCCTTCGGGCTGAAGAATGCAGGAGCTACATATCAGAGATTGGTCAACAGAATGTTCGCTAATCAGATCTGGAAAAACATGGAAGTGTATGTTGATGACATATTGGTCAAGTAAAAAACAGCTGATAACCATGTTCCTGACTTGAAGGAATGTTTTGAGATCTTAAGGAAATATGGTATGAGGCTGAATCCCCAAAAATGTACCTTCGGGGTTGCGTCAGGAAAATTTATGGGTTTCATAGTCAACACCCGAGGAATAGAGGCGAACCCCAATAAAATTAGATCGCTACTCGAAATTCCATCACCCCGGTTGCGAAAAGACGTCCAAAGTCTGACAGGAAGGTGGCAGCCCTTAATCGGTTCATTTCCAAATCAACCGACAAGTGTTTGCCATTCTATAACATGCTCCAGGGAAATAAAAAGTTTGAGTGGACCGATGAGTGCGAGCGTGCCTTCCTCAACCTAAAAGCACATTTAGCTGAGCCACCCATGTTGTATAAACCAACAGCAGGAGAGCCTCTTTTTCTTTACCTAGCTGTCACGGAAGATGCGGCTAGCGCCGTGCTAGTCCGAGAAGAGGACTGGTCTCAGAAACCGGTCTATTACATTAACAAAAGGCTCCTCGGAGCCAAATCTCGATATCCATTGATGGAAAAAATGGCATTCTGCCTTATCACGGCCTCCAAAAAGCTCTGGTCGTATTTCTAGTCCCATTCAATCCACGTCATAACCGATCAACCTTTAAGGTAGGTATTGTAGAAACCTGAGGCATCAGGATATCTTTTGAAGTGGGCCATCGAGCTCAGCCAATTCGAGATACTATACGTACCACAAACTGCAATCAAAAGCCAAGCTCTTGCTGATTTCGTGGCAGAGTGCATTGGATTCCAAGAGGAACTGATGGAAGAACCAGTGCAGGCCTTGTGGACAGTTCGTCTAATGAGAACAGGTCCAGAGCTGGAATCATTTTGATATCCCTAGAGGGACACCGTTTCCACTCCGCGTTATGATTCACATTCGAAGCATCCAACAACGAGGCCGAATACGAAGCTTTGTTGGCTGGGCTAAGGGTGGCCCGAGAGCTGAAGGCTAGGGCCATCCAGTGCTATAGTGATTCCCAGCTCGTGGTTAACCAGGTATTAGGAGAATACCAGGCGTGGGGAACCAAGATGGCGGCCTACCTAGCCAAGGTAAAGAAGGAGCTGTCCGCATTTGAGTACAGCCTAGTCGAACAAATCCCTTGGGAGCAAAACGCCAATGTCGATGCCTTAGAAAAGCTCGCCACCTCCAAGGAGGCCGAAACCTTGGGTTTGATACCGGTGGAATTCTTGGAAAGGCCAAGTGTAGATGAGACTGCGAGGGAGGTCGAGATGATCGACGCCAGGCCAACCTGGATGACTCCCATATTCGAATACCTTACAACAGGAAAATTACTTAAAGAGCGAAGTGACGCGAGGATACTACTTTATCAGGCTCTGAGGTATACAATCGTAGACGGGACGTTGTACAGACGTGGCCTTTCTTTGCCTCTTCTGCGATGTGTTCTCCCAGATGAGGCCAAGACTATTCTGTAGGAGGTGCATGAAGGCTTTTGTGGGGATCACGCTGGGGGGCAAAGCCTGGCCTTGAAGATATTGAGGCAAGGATATTATTGGCCCAATCTATCAAAGGACTCGATTTCTCACGTCCAAAAGTGTGACAAGTGCCAGCGGTTCGCCACGATCGCCCGAGCTCCACCAGTCGAGCTAAAGATGATCTCGTCCCCGTGGCCATTTGCAGTCTGGGGGATTGACTTAGTTAGTGCCCTTCCCACGGGAAAAGGAGGAGTTCGCTATGCGATAGTAGCTATTGACTACTTCACGAAGTGGGCAGAAGCAGAGCCCCTAGCGACAATAACGTCGAAAAGAGTCCTCGATTTTGTAGTTAAGAATATTGTCTGCCGGTTCGAGCTGCCGAAGAAGATCGTGTCGGATAACGGAACCTAGTTCGATAGCGATCTCTTCACCAAATTTTGTGAAAGACACGGAATAATTAAAAGTTTTTCCTCCGTAGCCTACCCCTAAGCCAATGGGCAGGTCGAGGTTGTGAACAAGACGCTCAAAGCGAGCCTTAAGAAGAAGCTGGATGAAGCTAAGGGAATTTGGCCTGAACAGCTCCCACAGGTGCTATGGGCGTACCGGACCTCACACCGAACTTTGACGGGGCATAATCCTTTCTCCCTGACCTTTGGAAGTGAAGCCGTCCTTCCTGTCAAAACAAAGATAGCCTCGCACAGAGTCCGGGTGTTCAACCAAGAACAGAACGATAAATTGCTTAACGCGTCCTCGACCTAATTGACGAAAAACAAGAAGATTCACAGCTGCAACTCGCGCATTATCAACAAAAAATCACTCTCTATTTCAACTCAAGGGTTAAGAGGTGTGTCTTTAACTTAGGCGACCTGGTGCTCCGAAGGCTCTTTTTAGCCGGTAAGGATCCCAAGGATGGAGTTTTGGGACCAAACTGGGAAGGACCCTATCAAATAATAGAGGTTGTGAAGGAAGGGACCTTTAAGCTAGCTCGACTTAATGGAGAAACAATCCCACGGACATGGAACGCTGTGCACCTAAAGAAATATTATCAATAGTCGTGCTTTTGTAAGGCTTAATTATAAAAGCCACCCTGTGTTTATTAAAAAATGAGAAGTATAGTTCTTGTATCGTTGTATGTTTCTGTATGCATATAGGCTTAAAAGAGCGTGCTCAAAGTAACCGAGAAAGATCTCTTTCTGCTTACTTGGGGGGCGTATATCCTGGACATAACCAGGTCCTAAAACTTAGAAGTTGGTTAAATTGATTAACCAATGTTTTTTCTAAAAAGCACGAGGTGTCGATAAAACTAACGCGAACTACGTTTTTAAAATTAATATCCTGGACACTACCAGGTCCTAAAACTTAGAAGTTGGTTAAATTGATTAACCAGTGTTTTTTCTAAAAAGCACGAGGTGTCGATAAAACTAATGCGAACTACATTTTTAAATTAATATCCTGGACACAACCAGGCCCTAAAACTTAGAAGTTGGTTAAAATTGACTAGCAGTACTTTGCGATCTCAAAGAAAAACGGTCAATAAACTAACACGAACTAAGTTTTACCAAACACATAAAAAAATAAATAAAAAAATAAAGTAGATTGAAATAAAATTCATGGTAACTGAAATCAATTGTCTCGAGGAGAAAAAACCTTGTGATAGATAATTACAGAGGTAAATAAAAATGAAAAATACAAAAATTCTAAGCCCCCCCAGGTCACTCCGAAGAGGTCACCACCTCGGTTTCTTGCTCTCCGGCAGCAGAAGTCTCCCCGGTCTCAAAAGGCGGCTCCTGTTGAAGACGGGCCTTGAACTTCTCGAGGAATGGCTCCCACACCTCGGGGGCCAAAAAAGAGAAGTCGCCGTCCTGGTTGAAGGCCCAGCAATGGTAGAGCATGGCCTCCATGGAGGAGCTGAAGGACGCCCTCTCTACCACGGTGGCGGCCTCGGCCTCCAGCTGCTTAGCCTTGGCCTCTTCGAGCTCGGCCTTCGCAGCGGCCAAGGCAGCCTCTTCACCTTCTTTGGTAGTCATCAAGGCGACCTTGGCACTCTGCTCTTGTTGTTGAGCAGATGCGAGAGTGGCCTGGGCAGTCTGGAGCTCGCCCCACAGCTTGTCAGTCCTAGCCGTGGTCCGATCTATGCTGCGGTGTAGAGCCAAAGCCGCCTACAAAGACAAAGTGTAAGACACGTGCTGGGAAGAAAGTAAAGAAATTTAACTAAGTAAACTTACCGTGAGGTTCATCCTCAGCATGGACTCTATGACATTCTCGGGGATTCTCGCCTCGATCTCCCTCAAGTCCCTCGGGTTGGCCTTGTAATAATGCTCCACCGTATAGCTCGCGGTCTCGTAGACCATCCCTCAGAAGGTCTCTGGGATGTTCTCCAGGTCCTGGGCATTAACCGGGGTGTGCACGATGGGAGCGTGGACTGGCGGAGTTCCAACTGGTGCCTCCTGTTCCCGAGTAGGGGCTAGAGGTCGCGGGGGAGGTGGAGGCATATTCTCTGTGGCTGCGAGGATCTGACTCCTCCCCTTGGCGGGGGACTTGGAGGTTGTCCCAGACGCAGGAGTCTTCTTGGCCAGCCGGGGTCTCTTGACCAATGGCCCGGATGGTCCGGAGGGAGGGTTCCCTCTCTAGAAGATGGATCGTAGGGCGCTATCTCCAGGTTGTGCCATCTCCTCACCTGAAACAAAAAGAAAGGAACGTTAGTATACATGTAAGTTTGTTTTATTAAAAGAGGAATCTAAAGGTGTATTGAAAAAGTCCTACCCTTCGAGCTAGAGGAGGAATCTATTGCCACGACCTCCAGCCTCGGAACTTCTATAGGGGAATCTAAGTTTATTACTTCACGGATCAGAGAGGGCTCTGGGTCTGGGTCTACCTCAGGACTGGACTCCTCTATGTATTGTCTAAGCCCAGGAGCGACTACACCCTCCAGAAGAGAGGGCCACGACCTAAGGTTGGTCCCGTTCTCCTCAAAGAAGGTCGACCTAAAGGACAAGGTGTTGTCTACTACTACGGTGCCCCTAGGACGGCCCATATCAGGGCGTAACACTAGTTGGTCTACACACTAGAGTAGGGTTATATTAAGGTCCGGGTCATCTCAATGACGATGTACGAGCTGGTTTGGATTAAACCTAACAAGCCTAAGGTCTGCGGCAGCCCTATCTAGGTCCCTAAATGGGTATGGGTTACCTTAGCTAGAGGGGCCAGCTGCTGCCCTTGACTGAACCCGATCCATGTCAAGGCCCCGAGTAGCCTCAGGAGCTTGCCTTTGTTGCACGAGTGACACCTCATCTTCTTCGTCCTACCCATCGCCATCCCCGTTTGCGGCATCCCCCTCGGGGATAGGTACCAGCTCGCGAGCTACTGGGTAGTTAACCTGCATCCTCCTCAAGGCCAGAGTCTGGCCCACCAAAATTAACTTACATGCCAGCATCATCTCATCAGACACGAGCTGGCGGTAGTCTTTCTCACTAGACGGAAGCCCCGCCAAAGTATCGTATTGACCCCCAAAGGTCACTGATTTGGCCGTCCTCGCAAAAATGGCTGCATGATGATGTTCAAGTCAGTACACGCGGAAAGGAATAAAATAACATGATGATTTCGTGAGCTGAGAATCAAGAGAACTTACGAGGACGGTTGAAATAATGATGTTCATAGTTGGGAAACCCGTTCGACATAAAGAACTGGTCTTTGAAGTCGTTGGGATGGCTGGGCAGTTCGATGACTGGAGGAGAATTCGGGAAGCGGGTCAGGTAGTAGAACTCGTTGCCTCATCCCCATTGATCCGGGCTAGCCTTAAGGCAGAAGAAATAAAGGATGTCCGCAAGGGTAGGGACCTCCCACATCTGTTGCAGGAAAAGATACCTCAGCTCGGGCAGCAGATGGTACGAGTTCGGGGGGGAGTTGAAATGGCGCCAGCTTCATATAGTTAAGGAAGTCAGCAAAGTATTGATCGAGGGGGAGGAAGGCCCCGACCCTAAGGTGTTCGTCGCTCCAAGCCACGAATTCCTCCTCAAGTGGCGCGCAGCTCCTCTCCCCCTCGAAGGGAGGTCGGGCAATAAAAGTGCCAGTCCCAATCTCGATGTTATGGGACAGCATAATCTTATTGACCCTCCCTTGGGTCGTGATCTTCGAGGCTATCCTCTCCGCCTCAAAGAAAGCGTCAGATCCCACCTCTACCTCCTTCTCCACTATGGGACCAAACTAGGGGATGGGAGACTCCACCTTGTTCTCTTTCCCTTTGCTAGACTGCTGGGACAATGAGTCGGCCGTGCTTTTCTTCGACACGTTCTTTCTGGGTACCATCTGGTCGCCTAGCGAACAAGAATGAGGAAAAACTTAGTAGGCGACCTAAAAAGTAAGAAAGGAAAAACAGCGCGAGAAGAAGTGATTTTCATACACGGGCTAAGATAATCTCAGCCCACAGTGTGTGAAGCCACACGTTGCCATAGTCACGCGCCCACGTTTCCAACGAATCCCTGATCTCCAGGGATCTTTGTGTCAGGAGGGGCAGATTATTGCTTGCCTTGGAGAGGAAGTTTTGAGACTAAAACAACCTAGGAAGCGTGTCCCCTAAGCTACCCAGTTTTGCACCCTAAAAACCTCTCACCTTCCATATTCCGAATAGGCATTTCCTAAATTTACCCAGAAAATTGCCCAGAAAGTTACCCAAGAGTTACCTAGCTATGAACACCACATTCCTAGATATGTTTTTAAATATAATCAATATTCCTAGAATCGAAACCTATGCGCCAAAAACCAGTAAAAAACAACCTATTGTTCACGACTGAGAAATAGACTTGCTTAACAAAGAAACGGTAAAATCGAAGCATACACTACTACAAAATACCCTTTACGAGACACTTTTTTAGGACTCGCACATAAATGCCAGTCCTTAAAAATATTTATGGAGTTTTTAGGACACTCATTGAGAGTCCTGAAAAAACACAATTTAGGACTCGCAATGAGTGTCCTAAAAAAATATGCGAGTCCTAAAAAATCTGGGCTAAAAAATGAGTGTTTTACTTAACAATTTTAAGGACTTGCTTTGGGAGTCCTTAATACTCTTTAAGGACTCACTTTGCGAGTCCTAAAAACAATTGGGCTGAAAGTAATAGTTAAAAGTAAATTATTTATAAATGGTTAAATATTTTAATAATTTTTTAAAAAAAATAATAAGTTGTTAGTTTTTAAATATACTTAAAAAATAAAAAATAATATTATTTTTTCTTAATATCATTATACTTTGTATTTATATATTTTTATAATAATAACTATATATTTTTTTAACAAATAATAATAATAACTAAACCCTATCCCTTAACCTCAATCTCACTCTCTCTCTCTCGTTCTTTTCCTCAACTCAAAAACCAACCCTCAGCCCTCCTCTTTGACGGCGTGCATGGTTCACGGCAGGTGGGTGGCTGGTGGTCGGATCACGGTGGCGGGCTCGATGCTGAGGCAGGGGACTCGGCTCTCTCACTCTGCCTGGGCTCGATGTCGCCTAGGGGTTCAAGGGCTCGACAACGACTGGGGGTTCAAGGGCTCGACGCGAGAATGGGGTTCTCCGGGCTGGCTGGGATCGACGACGCGGGGGTCTCAGGGGGTGGGATCGATCGTGCAAGGAAGGCGCAGGGAGGGGTTCGGGTTGGGCTGGGCTGGGCTAGGTCTGGGTCTGGGTCAACTGTGCAGAGAGGGTGGCTGGGCTCGGGATAGGACGGTGGCTGGGCTCGGCAGGGACGGTGGCTGTGCAGGGAGGGGCTCGGGCTGGGACGGTGACTGGGCTTGGCAGGGACGGTGGCTGGGCTCGGCAGGGACGGTGGCTGGGCTCAGGCTGGGACGGTGGCTGGGCTCAGCAGGGACGGTGGCTGGGCTCGGGCTAGGACGGTGGCTGGGCTCGGCAGGGACGGTGGCTGGGCTCGGCAGGGACGGTGGCTGGGCTCGGGGCTACTGTTACCGCACCAATTATTCCTGAAAACATGGTAGGAGGAAGCTCTCACTTGTTTATTTATCAAACCTTTTTTTTATGATATCAGATGTTAGAGCTAGAGGTTTATCAATTCTTGGTTTAGAGTTTCTCTTTGTTTAAACTACTAGAGTCTCACATTTAAATAAATGGCTTTCAACTAATATTCAAGGAATTTTTCCGCACCTCAAGTCGATGACTTGGACCATGGAAAATTGCAGCTCGGACCAAACAAAGAGAACGACGGTCATCACACTAAAGGTTTGCAGAACTGGGAAGATAACTTACATGTTCTGACCTTTTTGTATTCTTTGAAATAGTATGCATATTTTTTATAATAGAATCAATCTCATGTTTGATGTCTTAATCTAATTTTAAAATGAAAGGGAAAGGAACCATATAATGTGAAATAGGGTATCTATGTGTAGCTGTGTGTAATTACACATATTTGAATATTTGATTTCATATTCAAGATCATTGACAAACTAAAGAATGGAAACCACTCCAGTATGTGTACCATATAATGTGAAATAGGGTATCTATGTGTAGCTGTGTGTAATTACTGATTTTTTTTGCTACTTCTTTAATGGCTACTACTTGTATTTTGCTACTAGCTTTTGGTATATTTCTTGACTGGATTTTGGTGCATTTTGCAACCGGTTTGAATGGATTAATATGATTAATTTGGTCAATTCTGAATTGATTGATATTTTTGGGCTTAAAATTGAGTTTTGCTTTTGTAGGTTTTTGAAATATGGGAACTAGCAAAATGGAAGTAAATTTAAGAAGATTACTTGCTGCTGCACCTAAACAGCAGAACCAAGGAAAGCTTGTTCATGTATTCTTTTTCAACTCTCAACTTCTGTAGTTTTTGTTTTTGGTAATGTGTGATTAAATGGGTTTAAGTTTGGAATTAGCATCATTTTTTGTCCCTTTTTTCTATCGTTAGCCAATCTTTTTGCGGTTTCTGTAACTCAACTAAGTTAAATTTTATTTATTGTATTTCTAGATAGGCTTTTGGGCCATAGCAATATCTAATAGAGCAAAAATGTGCGTCTATATAAAGGAAGTTGAAGAGCTATGGAAGCAGGTATGAGTATAACTTAGTACTCTTTTCATGTTAACCTTTTCATCTCTTTTTTTTTTTATCTTTAAGAAGTTGTTCAGGGAAATGTTTTTCAAATAAATGAGTTTGTCTCTTAACAATAGAATTAGTAATTGATTTGGTAATTATGTTTCCCTTTGATCAAATGAAGGAATGTGTATGTGTTTATACTCTAGTTGCTTTAGTATTGCACTTTAGTGGAGTTTGAATATCTTAGATATTCATCCGTAGTGAAGTAGGTTCTGGGAATTCTGTGTGCTGCGGTGATAATGGAAGATTGAGAACTTGCATGTCTTAGTGAAGTAGGTTCTGAGAATTTTGTGTGCTGCGGTGATATATGGATGAAAACCTGTGTGTTGTTTGATTTGTTTGACATGGTGTTGATTGTGACAGATGGCTAGGCTAGTAAATTAGGGGATATGCTGTCTGATTTTCTATAGATTTTTTTGTACTTAGTTTTGTGTGGAAATATGAAAAGATGACTGCCATAATGATAAATTTGTGATACAGATATTTAACATTTGACGGTCTAATTAATAATTAAGTTGATTATAGAATTTTAAATACATACTTAGATTTGAGATAAATTTTTAATTACTATAATAGGCTAAAAAAATTATGTTTAGTTGAAACTCACTATACATCCAAGATAGGATTCAAATTAGTGATGTTTCTTTCTTAATTAATCAAGTAACTAAGTAGTACTAATGTCTTATCACTTAAGCTCCTTCCCACTTGAATCATAACATCATAATAAATAATAAGCCGGCATTAAAGTTTTAACGAAATTAGAGATTAAGAGGTGGATTATAATTAAAAGGGTCTCTTAAAAGATGCTTAATTTAGTCAAAACTATTTGATTTGAATGTAATTTGTGTAGCTTAATTATGCATTTTCACTTTGATTTGATTGTTAAAAGCCAAATGATGATGATGATGCGTGCATTGTTTTTTTTGTTTAGTTATTATTTTATTAAATTTTTATTGTCGGCTAGGTGTATTATTGGCATCCATAAAGTTGGATCAATAGAAAGTAAAAATTGTATTTATAAGTTTGAATTATAATATATTTATAATTAAAGAATTTTTTTATAATGTGCAGGTCTGTATTGAGATGCATTTCTTTGGCGCAATACTAGACAACATTGACAGTTGAAGTTTTTAGAATAAAAAATATATTTCACTAACATTGGATACATTTCTTGTTTATTATTTGGTGATGATAAAATTGGATTGTAGTATAAACTATCATGTAATATGATTTTGTAAGCCGATTAGACTAAATACTGAAATTATATTTTTGAGTAATTAATAAAAAATTATTTTGTTGTGTTTTCTTTTGAAATTTTAGAAATCTAACATATATAATACATTTTGGACACTCAAAGGGATATATTTTTTCTAAATCAAAATAAAAATGTAGCTGCATTTTTTTTTAAAAAAAATTACTTTTAAGGACATGCAAAGCGAGTCCTAAAAAAATACTTAAATGCACTCAACTAGATTTTTTAGGACTCGCATTGCGAGTCCTAAAAACTTAATTAAAGGCACTCAACCAGATTTTTTAGGACTCGCACAGTTTTTTAGGACTCGCATTGCGAGTCCTAAAAAACCTTAGTTTTTAAGGCTCTCAAATAGAGGACTCGTGCCCTGCGAGTCCTAAAAACTTTTTTAGGACTCGCAATGCTAGTCCTAAAAAACCCTTTTTGTAGTAGTGATACAAACGGACAGAGAACTTACAGTGTATTTTCCTAGTGAAAGTTGCAGAAAGTGTAGGAGTAGGAGTCCTGGTGGAATCCTTAAAGCTGGACTTCTGAGAGACTCTTGTGGCGAGAACGTGGGGATTTCTGGGATTATGACTGGAAGAAGAAGAGCTTCTGAAACTCAAAAGAGAGAAAATAAGGAAAAAAATTCAAACGAAGAGTGACAAGTACTGAAGATTGCCAACCTTATATATACGTAAGAGGCATAAGGAAACGAGGACCGTCCGATCAAATTAATGCGAGATACGAGGGTCATAACTCGAGAGACAAAACGACAGCAAAAAGGTGGCTAGGCCATTTAATGCAATTCTCGGAATCTGAACAGTCGCCAACCACGACGCTCCACGTGTCCGGTACCCGTGTAGTGGGCAGGACATGAAGAGTCGAAAGGGAAGTTTAAAAGCCCCTGTTGTGAAGATCATAGATGACATCATAGGTCACGAGCAGGGGCTTGGGGGGCACATGTACTCCCTAAATATCCGCACACATTTTGGCGAGCTAGAGAAGGGCCTAAATTGATCTGCCACGTGTCAACCGTCCACCCGGAGCTGTTTGTTACAGTCCCCTATCTGACCAGCCCGAGCTGGTGGATCATTTAGCTGCTCCTTGGAGCCATCGCGTCGGCATAATAGAAGCCACGAGCTAGCGTCGCATTAAGCTCGTGATGCATCAGAGGTCTGACACCCCCGAATCCTTGTAAAGTCCACCATGCAATATAAACGTGCATATATCAGACATCACGTGTCTGTTCTATTCCTGAATTTTCGGATACGCAGTATAAACTTGCGTGTTCGGACATCCCGCACCTGAATTGGGCCATGCGGCCCATTTCCCATCCTTACCTATTGATTAGACCACACTTCACTGTAAGGTTTAGGAATTAATCATCGGTGTCACGTTAATGACATGATGGATGATTAGATCACGGGATGACCCCAATACCTACTCAGAGATCAATCTCCTATAAATATTGAAACCGTGGGTAGTGTGAGGGGTTGGCTTCTTCTTGTAAAACAAGTACTTTGTAAGAAATAGAAAAGAGATATCAATAATATCGACTGGTGGACTGGGGGGATTTTAACCTCCGAACCACCTAAAAAATGAGTGACCATCTTTTCCTTGCAATTAGTTTTCCACATTCTAGATTACTATTATTTTCACGTTACGGTTTATCAATATGCACTAATCCATCCTATTTATTCGTATAATTATCTGTTGGCGAAAAACCGCGTCAACAGAAATCTACAAGTCTTTATAGAAGAAGTACAACATTGAGGAGGCTGGAACCAAGAAGTATGTTATCAATCGATACTTGAAATATCAGATGACCGATGACAAATCAGTAGTGGTGCAATCCCATGAGTTACAGAAGATTGGTCGTGAAATGATTTTAAAGGTATGGCTCTTGATAAAAAAAATTCAAGTTGTTGTTATGATTGATAAATTATCCCTACTTGGCAAGATTTTAAGAATATTCTTGGGTATAAGACTAAGGAGTTTTCCTTAGAAAGTTTGATCACCTTCCTTCGAATTGAGGAGGAAGCGTGAAATCAAGACAAGAAAGGTGAGGTGTTTATTGTCCCAAACAACGATATTAATATGTCCACTACTGCTATTTTGAAAATCTAAGGGAAAGTTTTAAAAATTAGATTCGCAACGTAATCTAAACCGTAATAATCAACCACAAAACAAAAGTCAAAATTGGAATCCTCCAAGGAACCAAAATAAATAGTAACAACCTTCTTCAAGGAATAACTCTAAATAATTCATCTACTATAATAGTAACAAACAAGGTTATATGGCACACAAGTGTCAAAATAAGCCACTCCTTGCCCCACATGCTAACCTAATTGAAGAGCTAATAGTAGCTATGATTTTTTAGATCAACCTTGTTGGTGGACAGAAGAGTGGTGGGTAGACACTAGTGCTTCTCACCATGTCTGATATGATCATGCTATGTTCAAAATATACGCTATAGTTGAAGATAAAAAAAGTGTTGTTGGGAGAATCCCACACTACTACTGTTGTTGGTACTGGAAATGTGGAACCAAAGTTTACCTTTGGAAAGATTGTAATTAAAAAACGTAATGCATTCTCCAAAGATGAGAAAGAATTTGGTTTCCATTTTTCTTTTTCTTTTTCTTAATAAGGTTGAGTCTACTAAAGTTATTGGGGTTGATTTGTACACCATCACTAAAAATGGTATCTTTGTTAGGAAGGGTTATGCTATAGGGGCATGTTAAAATTAATAAAGTTTCTGCTTATGCTTATTTGTTGTGTGATTTTAATACTTGTAATGGTAGACTTTGTCATGGTAATAAGTACATTATCAAAAACATGAGTAGCTTAGGTTTAAATCCTAAATTATCTTGAAATGATTTTGAAATTTTTTTATTTTTGTAGCCAAGAAAAAAATAACTAAGACCCACATAAATATGTTGTTGGATACTCTGAGCCTCTAGATTTAATTCATTATTATATATTTGAACTTGCTAGGGGTATTGCAAAAAATGGTAATTGTTACATTATTACATTTATTAATAATTGTTTTGATTTTGCTTTTGTCAATCTTATGAGGAAAAAAATGACGTGCTTGTGTAATGTCCTACGTTTTCGGGTACCTTTAAATGACTCGGGCCGGGATTTTTCCCCCGGGTTAAGAATATTATTTTAAATAATATTATATTTTGTTTGGAAGTATTCCATGAGTTATTGCTAGCCAAAATATGAATTTTGTGATTTTAAAAGTCAAGATAAGACTTTCGGTCCTGGACCGACACAAAAACCCTGATCGAGTAAAAATCTCAGAAAATAAAATGAAAAATCATGGCAATTATATTTTGGGCATAAAATACATTCATAAAAGTTAAATTTTGGTCAAAAATAATAAACCTAAAAGAAAATGGAAATTTCAAGGCATTTTGTGTTAAATGCCTAATTTTGCCGAAATGGGGAATTTTATTCCATGAATGGACCTTAGGTTAAATTTTATTATGTGATTAATTAAATTAAATGTGAGAGACATTTAATTTAATTAATTAATTTTAAGTTTGGTGATTAAAACTTAATAAGAGTGAAAAAGGTGTCAAAAGCCAATTTGGACTTTTCTTCTTATGAAACATTTATTAACCTTAGAGTGGTGTGAACCCAATTTTATAAAGATTAAATTTAAAAGGGTGGCCGGCCATGTGGTATTTTAGAGTGGTGTGAACCCAATTTTATAAAGATTAAATCCCATTTAATGAAGAAGTCAAGTGGGCAAGTGGGTAGAAAAGCACTCAAGTACTTTGTGATATTTTGAAGAGTTTTGTGAGCAATTCTAACTCTAAGAACCGACCACTCTCTCTCTCTCATTCACTCATCTGATTTTTGAAGACCTCTCAAAGTGTTCCCTCAATATTCAACCTCAAGAACACCAAGGAAAACTTGGAGGCTAAGTCTTGGTCTAGGAAGTATTTTCCCTAAGGTAAAGCTTCACTAATCTAGGCTTTTGTAAAGTTTTAAGCATAGAGTTTCAAATAGCTAATTAACTATGTTGTTGGGGGAAGTTGGTTAGGATTTTTGAAAGGTTTTGGAGGAGTCAAAGCTTATAGGAAGGTCCAAACCTTAAGCAAGAACACCAAAGAGGTAAAAAGTTTACTTTTGATGATTTTGTTGTAGGGTTTTTAGTTTTAAGCATGATTTTGTATATTTAATGCTTAAAGTTTCTTGTTGGTGATGTAATAAGGTTATGGTAGTTGTTTAATAATATTTATGATGCATGTGTATTGATTTTTGAAAATGGGAACCAAAACCCCCAAGGGTTTTGTAGGATACCCTAAAACAAACATGTTTTGAGCTGTGACTTCCAAGGGGTCAAGCAGCCACTGTAGATTGTTTTTGTAAAATTAAAATTTACTGTGATGTTGTTGAGATTTAGTACATAAAATTGAGCTTTTGAAACACTAAAAAATGTTTATAAATGAGTAAGTTATGCTATTTCAAAGTTTAGGTACAAAACTGTTTTTTCGTATTCTTATTTTCGGAACCAAGTTTGGACAGCCACTGTATAGGGAAAATGAACCCAATTTTTTCTAAAATTTTGTAGACATATTTCTGGCATAACCTATTATTCCACTGTAAAATTTGGTAAGAAAATATTGAACGGTTTGAAAGTTATTAACTGTCAAAGTTTGGAAAAAATATGGACTTGAAAATAAGGTCATTTTTACCTCATTGTTGGAAAATGATTTCACCAATCAAAAATACTCATTTTGACCTAAGATTTTACAAAGACCTAAATGGCATAACAAAAATGGAATTGGGAAATTTTGGTAACAATTGGGTAAGTAAATTTCAAGTTATGAACTAACGAAGTATGTAGTTAAAAATGTGAAAAATAGGCTTTTCACACTTAGTGTAAAAATGAGATTTTGGAAAATAAGGTAAAAAGTAAAATTTTGCTTATTTCAAGATATAAATTGGTAAGTCTTGAAATCATATTTTCACTAAAATTACCCCTTTGAGTTTAAATGAATTATTTTTATTAAAGAGCTTTTATTCTTTCAAAAAAAAATAAGAGATTTAATTTATTAATAGTTAATAAATTAAAAGAGGGTTTAAAACCCTATAATTTGATAAAATAATTAAATGAATTATTTTTCTAGTAAGTAAAATTGATTAATTGATTTTGGAAAATTAATTAGTCAAGATGGGAAATTTTTAACGGTTTTCCTAATTAAGACAAATTAGGCAATTTTCTTAAAACGGTTTTTAGATATTAAAACCTTAAGAAAAATAAAAGGAAAATTTAAGAGTTTATTTTCTTTAAAAATAATTAAGGAATTTATTAGTATTTTCTGGATATAATACCGGCTAAAATCTTACATATTTTAACCGACTAGTCGAAAGTGCGTGTTAATAGCGATATCTTGAAAGAATAAGATTTTTAGCGGATTATGGGAAAATACCATTGTGATACCCGAGCCTAGGTATCGAGACCTTAGGATAGGCCTCCCCGAGACTTAGGGTTTAGTCTCGAATATTTTGTATGACTTTCCTTAATAGGTTTAAAACCAAATAAGGATTATAAATCCTTACAAATGACTTTTATTAAAATGACCAAACTGCCCAAAATAATAATAATGAATTATGAGTGCCATAATTAATCCGAGTATACTGTATGGATAACTACAGTATTGGCTAAGCGTAACTGGACTGAACGTTGGAGGGTGAAAACCTGCTGAGCGCTAAGGACTCCAAGTAAGTCAACTTATATTGTATGGCTGCAACATGAAATGATTATTGTCTTGTATGTTAGTATAGGGATACATGCACATATATAGGCTGTCATAGAAAGTTTCTTAGAGACGTTAGTCTAGTGAGTGCTGATTTAGAAAATATGAACGGTAGATGTCCGTCATATCCTAGACGGTTGATCCCCGTCACACTGCTTGATTTTATTTATGTCCGGTTCATTACCGCGACGAGTGGCCATGAGATGAGGATAAGCTGGTTAAACCTAGGGGCGCCAAGATAAATGGGACCTAGGGGCCCTCATGCTTACTTAATCATTGGACGGTTAGAATCTGAGCAAGTGCTCTGATAAGTTATTCCCAGATAGCAGCCGTGAATATTGGCCATTCAGTGAGAGTGCCTAGAGATACTAGAGGTTGCCAAGATTGAGTGAGGCTGAACACCCTAGGGGCAACTGCTCACCAGCACCAATGATTAACATAGAAGTCTCCGTAAAACCGTGTAAATTGGATTACACTCTTGAATAAGTAGCGATGCCCTAGGTAACACGATAGTTACCCTTGATGAGAATATTTATTGGCTAGATCTTAGTGTGGAGACTCGGTTCTCTTTTACAGATTAGCAATTATGTTGGAGGGCGCGTTACGTCTGAATTGTTGGAAATCGTCGAGCGTTGGTCTCGAATTATATGGTGATATAATATATCTACTTGCTCTGGGATTTTCTGAGTGCAGGGATATAATTGTTGATAAGATATAGTTGTGATATAATATATCTGCTTGCTCTGGGATTTTCTGAGTGCAGGGATATAATTGTTGATAAGATATAGTTGTGATATAATATATCTGCCTATTCTGGGATTTTTCTGAGTGCAGGATTTTATCTAGTTATGAATTAATTTATCCTTGGTTATCAGGCATGACCATAAGTTTGTCAGGACGCTTTAGCGTTCTTGAAATTGATTGTGTAGGGTCCGGATGGGTCCGGAACCCTAATTCTCTACATGCTTTGTTTGAAAGTTGATCTTACTAAGCGTTTTCGCTTACGTAGTTGTTTCATGTTGTAGGTAAGGGCAAGGGCAAGGCAGAGCAGTGAGCGCTGGAGTCTTCCTTGCAAATGTACATGTGGACCGACCTTTTGGGAAGCCGTTTTATTTTTGGAAATGTTGTGTAATTTTCCTAAACTAGGCTCACTCTACTCTTTATAAAACATGTTTGTAACTAAATGTTAAGTATGGCCATACGACTTTTTAAAAAGTTTTTTTTTCTATGGGTTTTTGAGACATTTTGTTAAATGAAAACATTTATATTTCCGCATTATCGAGTCTTGAAAATCTGGGTCGTTACAGCTTGCTTGACAAGTATGAATTGTTTGTGATTGGAATTGAGAATCAATTCAATAAGAAAATTAAGAATTTTCATAGTGATAAAGGAAATGAATATGATCAAAACATGTTTATTAAATTTTATAATTCGTGTGGCATTATTAATGAGAATACTGCACCTTATTAACCAAAGATGAATAATAAAGCTGAAAGAAAGAATACGACTTTTATTGAGTCTATTATTGCCATTTTATTGAATTCTGGTGCTAGATCTCAATGGTGGGAGAAAATTTAGTTAACTATGTGTTATGTGCAAAATAGAGTTCCTAAGTCTAAGAGTAAAATTTTACCTTATGAGATCTTGAAAAATAAGCAACCAAATCTATCTTATTTTACAACCTGGGATTGTTTGGCTTATGTTTGCACTCCTGATCTTAAAAGAATTAAGCTAGCAAGTAAAGCTTATAAATGGAAATTTGACACTATAGTTATCTCACATGGTTTTTAAAGTGAATGAAAGTAAAAAAAATATGCATTTATTATAATTCTCATAATGACATTTATTGGAATATTAGAATAGAATCACAATGAAGATTACAACTTGAAAAGATAAGGTGAACACATAAATCGTATACCAAAAACGAAAGCTTGCATGTGATGAGAATCACTGTCCAAATTATATTTGACGTGCTTGGAAGATGCTTGAGGTTTCAACAATGATGAAATGGGGATTGGGATACAACAAGCCTTGAAACTCACATAAGTCATGCACTTCTTGGTGCGTTTCTTGTAAAGTGTTGTAGGGTTTCACACATGAGACATGTGTCAAGTGATAAATGGTTTCATTAAAGTGTCCATATCGCAAGAACCACACGGATCACATAAAAATCATGTAAGTTCTCACTCTTCGAGATGAGAAAGGCAGAGAATCAACTCTGAGAAAAGGTACCCCCAGTGAGAAGGGCTCCCTAGACAACTGCGCAAGATCCCGAAAGGCTCACATTGAATAAATAAGCCACGTGGGCTATAGCGACATAGAGACATGATGGTGTGACATGTGGAAAAATTTGGATATCTAATAAGGTACAATATGATGTACCTAGGCATCACACCACCTAACATGACATTATCTACCTACACTTGCAAGCACTACCCTCAATCAATGCCACTATTCATGAATCGTGGAGGTGCATAACTTGGCATGTGTTGCAGTGGGCATGCAAAAAGTGAAGTGAATTGTTCGTGTGTACAATGGGCACTTGTCCTAATCTAGCTTTTCCCCATAATGAATGTTAGGGGCATATAATGATTTCAGATGTACTCATAAACCCCTATAGAAGGGAATCGAATGAACCTTAGAGGATGTTCCAAATTATTTGTAGAAAATATGATATTAATACAAAGCAAAGATTCTTATTGCTTCATTCCTTCTATTTTACTCTTCTTTCTTGTTCAAAGCTCATTTACTCATATTTAATGATGGTTTCAAACTATGTTTTCGATCTAAGGCATTTAATAGAGAGTTTGTGAGCATCGTTTATTGGTTAACACTTCCTGAGTGTTAACAAAAAGAATGAGTGATCTTGGAGAGCTAAAGAGAGAGAAAGAGGTAAGAGAGAAAGTTAAAAAGCTTGGACTTTATAATCCCACATATATATAGTGTTAGCATCATATTAAGCATATCTCCAATGTGTTTAAGATGAAAGAAAAACATACACTCACATTTTTGGAGCCAAATTATGTTGCCAGGTCGCCTTATATGGCAACATGTCACTAATTTCTAAACCAATATTCTCTTTGTTCAGGCAACATGTCACCCAAAACAAGGGACATGTTGCCAGTGCACTTGGTTTTGGCCAATTTTTCATGCCTAACTGTAATACCTACCTTTGCATTTTTGGGTATTTTGGTAATTTGGCCTGTGGGGGCAATTTGGTCATTTATGTTAATGCATATATGAATTGGTTTCTTTTAAATTTCATGATAATATGTGATTTATTTCATGATTATGATATGTATGTGTATGACAGCGGAAGAGCATGGTTCCTTCAAGTATCGGGGGCTTAAGTGCCAACGAGATTGGATATAAAGGGTTAAAATAGAAATATGAATCTTGTGGTAGATATTGAAATTTTCATAAGTCAAAACTATTAGTTTAAGAAGAAATTACAATAAAAAAAAGTTAAGTTAATGCTTGAGGAAATTTATAGTTGGGGGTAAGGTAGTAACTATGTATTTCACGATTATTAATTACAATTAATTAAATATATTGAAAAAATAATTAAGGTTTTCACGATTGTCAGACATTTCTCAAGTGATACAGGGTAGAGTAAAGAGAAAGAAAACTTCTCTAGTTCTTGATCTGGATCTTTGAGGATTAGAAATCTGGAGGAGGACTTGAAGTTAGTAGTTTTGCGGACTAAGGATCGCACAAAGGGAGCAAGAATTTGAGGATTGTGCTTGAGATATTGATAGGTAAATTCTTTGAACTGTGTTAATCAAGTTTGTGATGGATTTAGATTTTTGATGTTGAAAAAGGATTTTAATTGTGTTGTTGATTATGGATGTTTATTAGATGTTTAAGATTGATTATATATGGGTTTCAAGGGTTAGAAACATGCTAGGTTTATTGATCTGGTGAATTGGGATAAAAAATTTGCGATTTGGGGTTGAAATCTATGTTTAAAATCGCATCTGCAAATTTTGTAAATGGCAACTAGCACGACCGCGCCCAAGCACTGCGCAATCGCTCTGGTTTCCTAGAAAGGGGAAATTTTGGTTGTTCCACCCTTTTGATTATGAATTGGAACCTTTTGGTTCAGGGTTTTATGCAGTAGGGTTTTAGGAGTTTCTTAAGGATATTTTGAGTTTGAATTAGCCTTAAAAGGGACATGAATGTATTTTATTATGGTTTTTGGTTTGGCTCCAGTGTAAAGCTTTTGATGTTATATGATATGATAGGCTCGCTAAGGATACTTGAAGGGCCACGTTAGTGTATGTGGAGCATTGCTCGACTTTAGGTAAGAAGAGTGGACACCTACACGCATGATGTACGCTCGACGTACTTAAATTTGGTAAACTTTGTATGTTACATTATGAATTATGTTATAAGTCATACTATGAATTATATTATGAATTATGATAGGAATTAAGTTATGAATTATGTTATAGGCTATGCTCTGGATTATATGATGAATTATGTTATGAAGAATGCTGTGAACTATGCTATGAACTATGATATAAATTATATTATGAGTTATGCATGTTGTGAGTGACTATGATATGTGTGAATATGTTGTATGTCTGTGTGGCATGCTTACGTTATTAAAATTCATTCTTAAGTTAATTCATGCTTGGTTGCACAACTGGCCGGAACAACACCGATAATCTGTGTTATAGATTGAATATCTTACACTAGGATATGTTATGTTACGTTATGTTTATTTTATGTTATGTTTACGTTACACTATGGTTAGGTTAGGTTATGATAAGTTATATTATGCTATGATTATGTTACGGTACGATATGGTTGGTTATGGAACTTTGTATGTTAGGTTATCGATTATGGGTAGTTTATGATTTAGGTCATGATGATAATATTTAGTTTATATTTTATGTTCATGTTTTATGTTTATGCTTTGTGTTTTATGTCTTTTATTGTTGGGCTTTGGGGATTGTGTTCTACATAGGTCTTCTTGTTGGAAATTAGCTCACGAGTACTCTGTGTTGCAGGTAAAGGCAAAAGCATAGTTGATGACGCGATGAGTTGGAACAGGCTCGGTCAGACGTGTGCATCTCGTGAATGATGACCTGGGGGGTCAAAGGGGTTGCTACTTATGTATGATTTTTAAAAGTCCTTAAATCGTGGTTATATGTTGAGTCTTGAGTTGCATGTTTTTTGTAAATGTCTTGTAATCATGATTGTTTTTAAAATAGTATTAGTAGAAGTTCTGTTTTCTAAAAGAAATTCATGTAATTTACTTAAATATGTAATATTTAGTAAATTAATGGGTTTTAAGTTAGGTTGTAACACTAACTCACTCAAAAAAAGTCCAAAATTATTTCCAACAAGTATAGATTTGTTTAGATACCTCATTTGATCATTCTATACCCAATTTGGTCAAAAAAAATTTTATGCTAATCACAAAAACTCAAATTTCACACCTACGCGTGTGGAGTTTTTCTCACAAATTGTACACTTACTTGTTGTATCATATCCATTTATATTTAACAAATCATACTTTTCACTATTATATGTCTATATTTGGATGAGTTGCTTATCTTTGGTTCAAATATTCATGTTGTGAATATTGTGAAATCTCTGTTGTGTGCCTACTTTGATATGAAAGATTTAAGAGAAGAGAGTATGATCATTGGTATTAATATCACTAGGTCTGAAAAAGAGAATTTTATTAGATCAATTTCATTACATTGGAAAGATTCTAATGAAACACAATTACTTTGACTGTAAACTAGCTTATATACAATATGTTATTGAAAGGGTCATGAGATGCCTTAAGAGAATCATGAACCTTGAATTACATTATCAAAAGTTTCCAATTGTCCTTGCAGGATACAATGATGAAAATTGGAACACTCTGACAAATGACTTCAAAACAATGAGTGGCTATATTTTTAGCATAGTTGGTGGATGTATTTCATAGAAATTAAAGAAACTGACTATTTTGGCTCAATCCACCATGGATTCTAAGATGATATCACTAGTTAAAATTAGTGAGTAAACAAGTTGGTTGAGAAGCGTGCTAACTGATATCCATGTATGGGAAACATCGATACCAACATGTTGATACACTGCGACGGTATCACAACTATTGCATAAATATAGAATAATTATTATAATTGTAAGAGATGATAGATACGTTGTAAGCAAATTACTATTAGAGAGATCCTCTTTATAGGAGTTGTTAGAATGGATCATGTACGAATTGGTTAGAGACAAAGACCATAAAGCTTCAAAAGGGATGAGACTAGTGCTTTTAGAATGATGAGTTACTCATGATGGTAAAGCCAACCTAAAGATTGGAGATTCTAAGAACTAGGTTTAATGGGTAATAACAAGTTTTGAAGTGATATGATTTGGATCATGTTATTTTTCTAAAATAAATAGAAGCATGAATTCCTGAAGCCATAAGAAGATGAGTTTATGGAAACTCTTAATGAAATGGATACTCTATGTGGGTGGATTACCTAGCTATATGAGTATTATTGATTGTTGACGCGGTTTTTCACCAACAGTATATTAAGAAATAAAAGGGGTAGATTAGTGCTAGATTATAAACCACAATGAAATAACAAGCATTCACTCAAAAGCACAGAATTTTTACATGGTTCAGTGGTTAAAATCGACCTAGTCCACGAGTCAATATTATTACTATTTCTCTCTCTATATCGGCAGAGTTTCGGTAATACAAAAAATGGTCCCCCTCCCTGGCCAACATTTCTAGTATTTATAGGGGAATTCCATGGACAGGTTTGGGTAACTCTGTAAATAAACCGTGTAATTATATATGGCATATAATTAATACAGATTCTTCCCATTTACAATTGTATATGATTTGATAACAAAATAAATACACTTCTGCTATGTCGGATAATAAATAATAGATATATAATACAGCCTAGTCATTAATGAGCGCACAAAGAATTCCCGAATCTCTTGGGATCCATCAGTATGTGTTATATCTGGGTCCTCACGAGCTTAATATCTCACCTTAGCTCGTCCTTGACAACTATCTGACTCCGAGAGCGGAGTAGGTTCAAAACGTTTAAAATTGGGTCTAACCATTATGAGTCTCGACCTCGATTATTACCTTAAGTGTTGGTCAGATAATGACTTGTACACTGTGTACGAACTGAATTGAACCTTGAGCTGCTCACATGGTTAATAACCAGATACTCTACTTGATGATTCTTCTACACTTTTAACCGCCAACTGTGCTCGAGCTGAGTAATTGAACTCGTGCTAAATTTAGGGTACAACATGTTCCCCTCCAAGCTCTTGCTCATGTTAAATGTCTTCACTTTCTGACATACATAGTAGGGGCTTTTAGACTTCTGTCACATAAAATAGTGCCTGGTACTGGACACGTGGCTTCCTAAAATTGGCATCCATTCGAGTTTCGAGGATTGACACAACTGTCCTATCAACTTTTTGCCGTCGGGTGGTTTATTTAATCTCGACCCTCAGATCTCGAACTAGCCCAATTGGATGGCCCGAATTAGTTTCTGTAGTTTACGTATAAATAGGGTGATCAGTCCTGAGACCTCACCACCTTTGTATTCAAAAAATTTCCCCTTTCAAACACTCAAGCTTCCCTTCTTCTTCTCTATAATTCCCAAAAACTTTCATCGCCTCTCAAACCTTTAGAAGCTTTCAAGGAGCTTCCTGTGGACATATCGACATTTTCTCTGAATCAAACATATTTTCTGTAAGTATTTCATCACCTGGTTTGAATTTTTTTTATTCTTCATTTTCCAATGAGTTTTTTTTTTCTATTTCGAAAATGTTCATCGTTCAGTATCGTTAGGCTATTTCTGAGTGCCAATAGGAAATGGGCTTCGGCTTAGGTCACATGAAGGAAACCAAACTTGTTTAGACCTAAGATATTCATAAATCTAGGCAATTTTCTGGGTTAATCTGGCAAAATCCTAATGGAAAATTGGTTTGAATACCTGTTTGGGTTGTAGAAACTGAAAGGGTTTTAGGTTTAATCCTTGGTAGCTTAAGGGTTACGATTCCTTAGGAAATTTTGCATTAAACTGCTTTCAAAAGGAAAGTAGTGGTCTGACGACTCTGACATGAGGATCCTAAAGTATATGAGGATTTTAAGAAATCGAGGCCCATGGCCTAGGGTACCGCGTGGGACCATGCGTTGAGGCTAGGGTAAAGTTTAGCTCGTATGAGCTTTCAAATTTCGAAAGTAGTCCAATTAGACCTTTTTTGTATCCTGTACCTCCACGATCATAGCTATAGACCATCTTAGGCCATCTACTAATTAGGACCAATATTTTGTAGATTTTCATAACTACGTTAAATTGGCTCCCTTTCAGCTCCCCCCAAACTCCTACAGGCTTTTGGCAAGGTTAAAATATCTATTTCCAAGGCACGAGTGGGAGGTCCCCACTCCAGCAGATATCCTATACTTCTTCTGTCTCAAGGCTAGCCCTGACCAGAAAGGGCGAGGTCATGAATTTTATTACCTCACTCGGTTTCTGAACTCTACCTCCGTCATCGAACTTCCTAGCCACCCAAATGACTATAAAGATTTAATCTTTATGTCGAATGGGTTCAAGAAATGTAAACATCGGTACTTCAACCGTCCTCGTAAGTCTTCTAACTTTGTGAATTCAGCACGTGAACTTTTTTCATCATTATGAATTCTTTATATATATATATTTATGTTCTAGTTAAGTTTACTCCTTGTGCAGCTATATTCGCGAGGACGAAACGATCTGAGACCCTCAGGGGTCAGTACGAGACTTTGTCTAGCCTTCCTCCCCAGGGAAAAGACTATCGCCAAATCATGAACGATGCCACCATGGTGGTATGCAAATTGATCAGCGAGGGTCAAGCATTTGCTCTGAGGACCCGAGCTCCACTTCCTGTCATCCTCGAGCTTCCTGTCTTTCAAGAGACCTTGTCAGCCATTGAGGACACCGAGGAGGAAGAGGTCACGGTGCCACTTGTGCGAAAAAGGTGAGCTCCTGAAGCCAATCAAGGGCCCGATCCTGAGCGAGCTGCATCCGAGGCAGCAGCTGACCCCTCCGACCAAGGTAACCCATACCATTTTAGAGAATTAGATCAATCTGCTGCAAGCTTTATGTTAATCCATTTTAACCCTAACCAGCTCGTTAGCCGTCACCCTACCGATCCAGATCTAAACGTGACCCTTCTCCAATGCGTAGAGCATTTGGTGGTATGCTATGATCATAGCTATCCCAAAGGCACTGTTGTAGTTGATAACACACTACACTTTAGATCAACCATCTTCCAAGAGTATGGGACAAATTGTAGGACCTGGCCTTCTTTGCTTCAGGGTGCATTTTCTCCTGGGTTCAGGCAATACATAGATGAGTCCAACCTCGAGAAAGGACTTGAACCCCCTAGGATCCAGGAGATCGTAACCTTAGATTCCCCCTCCCCTCTGTTAATCCCAGAGTTGGAGGTTATGCCTAGCCCAGTCCATACACCCGAGCTGATCGTAATAGATTCCTCCCCTAGCCTGGAGGGTAGGATCCTTTTTCTTTTTTCCTTACATTTATAATACCTTTGAAGCATTACTCATGTGAATTAAATCCTTTGTTTGTGTTCTTTTTTTTTCAAGTGAAGAGATGGAATTGTCAGGAGCTCTAGATTTAAGGAGTGCCTTCAAGGTCGGAGGGTTCGAAACTGGTCTCGTGGTAAAAAGGTCCAAGGTGGCAAAGAAGACCACCCCTAAGATAGGGGGTACTACAAAATCCCCTCCTAAGGGTAAAGGTGCAAGCACTGCTTGAGAGCAGCCATCAAAAGAACTCCCCCAAGCTTCGGTAACAACTGTCACTGTCCAGCAAGCTCCTCCTCCCCCTCCTCGACATATGCCTCCCTCACGTCCTCAAGTGATTCACACCGAGGCCCCCGTCCAAAGTGGAATTCCTCTTGTCCAGATACCGGTCGAGCCACACAATGTGGACAAGATCCCTGAAGCTTTTCGGGGTATCGTGTACGAGACGGCGAGTCACATGGTGGGCCATGCGTATAAAGCTAGTGGTAAATATTTGAGGGCCATAGAAGAGCGTAGCCCTAAAGATGTCCTCAATCTGCTATTGGGATGAACCTCACCGTGAGTCCTTTTCCCACTTCTAACCTTCTTTTTCTTTATTATGTTTTTTTACTTGCTTCGTTATTCTGCAGTCTGTCTTGGCTCAATACCAAAGCATAGCTCGTGCTAAGGCCAGGAACAAGGAATTATGAGCTGCCTTAACTGTTGCCCAAGAGAATGAGCAGGTCCCTAGAGCCACCCTGAGTGTTGCTTAAGAGAGTGAGCATGCTGCCAAGGCTGCTCTCATTTCTTCTCAAGAGGATGCGAAGATCGCATTGTCTGCCTCTCAGGCTCAGGCCGTGGAGGCGAGCCACCGTGCTGATCAACTTCAAGCCGAGAATGACAAACTCAAAGTGAAGCTAATCGAGGCCGAGGCTAAAGCCAAGGAGGAAGCGGCCATGTCTTCACCGACAATGGAGGAGATGGTTTACCATTGTTGGACTTTCAACCAGGACGGGAACTTCTCTTTCATGCAGCCTGAGCTGTGGGACCCGTATCTTGCTAAATTCAAGATTCAGTTTTCGCAAGAACCCTCGGAGACTGGCGAGGCTTCCAAAGCGATAGAGGGAGACGGTGAATAGGTTACTTCAGTGGAGCATGGTGATGGGGCTCAATGACATTTTTTCAAGAATTTTATTGTAACTACTTTTTTTTTAAGTTTCTGTAACAATCCCTTGGGATTAAAACAATTTCCTTCGAGCTTAGCTCGAGGTTTTTTCTCCTCGATGTGACAATATTTTTTCTTAATTGAATATACATTTAACTTTTGATCTATTTGTCTTTCCTTTATTATTTTCTCATGTTTATGAATCTTTAGACTCTTATACATTCGAAATCTTAGGGATCAAATTTTAGATCGAGATAGATTTTATCAACCTTGGTTGTATCCAAGATTTTTCTCGCTTATTTGCCTCATACCTATTAATTATCAGGCCTCGGACCTGGTTATATCCAGGATTTTTAATAAACTTAAATAACATTATACCTGTTAAGAATCAGGCCTCAGACCTGGTTATATCCAGGGTTTTAAATGATTTTTTAAGCTTAGTTCACATTAGGTTTATTGAAAACTTCGATCTTTTTTAAAAAATCCGTCAAATAATCAATTTTTCCAAGCTTCAAACGTGGTTATATCCAGGGTTTTAGATGATTTAAACTTAGTTCGCGCTAGGTTTATTGAAAATTTTGAGCTTTTAAAAAGCCATCAAATAATCAATTTTTCCAAGCTTCTAAGTTTTTAATCTTATCCAAGAATGCTTCTCGAAAACTCTCGGTTATGTTCCCCACAAGTAACTAGAATGTATAAACTTTCCTGGTTGCTTTTACAAAGTGAGAACACGAGCTTGCAATAGTAAAACTAAGAAATGGTTATTCAATAACCCATCTGTCATTTATTTGAAATGGCTTTTATAAATAAGCCTTACATTGATGGTTATATTATTGATAATACTTTTTTAAATGAAGAGCATTCCAGGTCAATGGGACTACTTCCCCATTTAGTCGAGATAGCTTTAAAGTTCCTTTGCGCAAGACTTCTATGATTTGGTACGGTCCTTCCCAGTTCGGTCCCAACACACCATCCTTGGGGTCTTTATTCGCCAAAAAGACCCTTCGGAGAACCAAATCGCCCAATCTGAGTCTGCGTCCCTTGAATTTTGAATTGAAATAGCGAGTGATCTTTTTTTGATAATGGGCGAGCTGTAATTGCGATTCTTCTCCTTTTTCTTCGATTAGATTGAGAAATGCACTAAATATCTCGTTATTTTGTTCTTGATCAAATGTCATCTGCCTATGAGTAGTCACCATTGCTTCAATTGGAAGCACGGCCTCGCTTCCGAAGGTCAAGGAAAAATGAGTATGCCCCGTGGAGGTTTTGTGAGAAGTTCGGTAGACCCAAAGTACTTGCGGGAGCTGCTCGGGCCATAATCCTTTGGTTTCGTCCACCTTTTCTTTAGGCTCGCCTTGAGGGTCTTATTTACAGCCTCGACCTGCCCATTGGCTTGTGGTTATGCTACCGACGAGAAACTCTTCGTTATGCCGTATCTTTCACAAAAGTTTGTGAAGAGATCACTATCAAACTACGTCCCGTTGTCTAACACAATCTTTTTAGGAAGTCCAAATTGATAGATGATACTATTTACCACGAAATCCAGAACTCTCTTTGAGGTGATAGTTGCCAGAGGTTCGGCTTCTACCAACTTCGTGAAGTAATCGATTGCCACCACCGCATATCGAACTCCTCCTTTTCCCATAGGCAGGGAAACTATCAAGTCAATTCCCCATGCTGCAAATGGCCACGAGGATGAAATCATTGTTAGCTTGACTGAAGCAGCTAAGGCAACTATGGAGAAAACCTGGCATTTGTCGCATTTATAAACATACGAGATCGAATCTTTCGTTAAAGTGGGACAAAAATAGCCTTGTCACAGTACCTTTAGTGCAAAATTCTGCCCCCAAGTGTCATCTCCACAAAAACCTTCATGTATTTCTTGCAAAATGGTAATGGCTTCCTCAGGCAGAACACACCGTAGGAGGGGCAATGAATGACCCCACCGATATAGAATTCCATCGACTACTACATACCATTTTGGACCCTGTGTTTTACAAAAGTTACCGATCAAACCCTTTATTTTGTAAAATGACAATTTGGACCCTGTGTTTTACAAAATGGAACAAAATAGCACCTTATACCCAATTTGGTCAAAAAAATTGTAGAGTCCCAGGATAATTACTTAGTAGTAGTGGTAGTAGTAGTAGTAGTGGTAGTTGTAGTAGTAGTGGTAATAGTTGTAGAGGTAATAGTGGTAGTAGTGGTAGTAGTGTAGTAGTAGTAGTAGTAGTAGTAGTAGTAGTAGTAGTAGTAGTAGTAGTAGTAGTAGTAGTACTAGTAGTAGTAGTAGTAGTAGTAGTAGTAGTAGTGTAGAAGTGGTAGTAGTGGTAGCAGTGGTAGCAGTGGTAGTAGTAGTAGTAGTAGTAGTAGTAGTAGTAGTAGTAGTAGTAGTAGTAGTAGTAGTAGTAGTAGTTGTTGTAG